>NC_142794.1:69789498-69878749 GCF_049724085.1 Artemia sp. Qi Xiang Cuo
GTGTGTGTGTAAGTTTTGACGTGTGTGTGTTAGTTTTCGTTTGTGTGTGTGTTAGTTTTAGTTTGCTTGTTTTTTTGTTTGTGTGTGTGTTAGTTTTTGCGTGTTTGTGTAAGTTTTCTTGTGTGTGTTATTATGTTTTGTTTATGTGTGTGTGTGTATTTGTTATTTCTTTTATGTGTGATTTTTTTTGTTTTTTCTTTTTATAGTTTTTGTGTGTGTGTGTGTGTGTGTGTGTGTGTTTTTTTTTGTGTGTGTGTAAGTTTTGGCGTGTGTGTGAGTGAGTTTTGCTGTGTTTGTGTGTGTTAGTTTTGTGTGTGTGTGTGTGTGTAAGTTTTTGTGTGCATGTAAGTTTGTGTGTGTATGTTAGTTTTCGCGTGCATTTGTAAGTTTTTTTGTGTGTGTGTGTGTGTGTGTTAGTTTTTTTTTGTGTTTTTTTTTGCGTGTGTGTGTAATTTTTCTTGTGTGTGTGTGTTATTTTGTGTGTGTGTGTGTGTTTGTTTTTGTGATTTTGTGTGTGTGTTTTTTTTTGTGTTCATGTGTAAGTTTTTGTGTGCCTGTGTGTGTTTGTGTAAGTTTTTTTGTGTGTGTAAGTTTTGGTGTGTGTGTTTGTTTTTGTGTGTTTGTGTGTTTAATTTTTGTGTGTGTGTGTGTGTTTGTTAGTTTTTGTGTGCATGTTAGTTTTTTTGTGAATGTTATTTTTCTTTTACTTGTGTTATTTTGTGTGTGTGTGTGTGTGTAAGTTTTTGTGTGTGTGTGTGTGTAATTTTCGTAGTGTGTGTGTATTTTTTGGTGTGTGTGTGTGTAATTTTTCATGTATGTGTGTGTGTATTTTTTTTTATGTGTGTTTAAGTTTTTGTGCGTGTGTGTAAGTTTTTGTGTGTGTTTAAGTTTTTGTGTCGTCTAATGTGAATTTCAACCATTCAGGCTGGTGGACTAAGACCCCAATTCTGAGCTAGTGAATTTCCACCATTCGGGCTGGTGGACTAAGACCCTAATTCTGAGCAAGTGAATTTCCACCATTCAGGCTGGTGGACTGAGGCACCAATATTGAGCTAGTGGATTTCCACCATTCAGGCTGGTGGACTAAGACCCCAATTCTGAGCTAGTGAATTTCCACCGTTCAGGCTGGTGGACTGGGACCCTAATACTGAGCTGGTGGACTAAGACCCTAATTTTCCAAATCTTGCATTTCATAACAGAAATTCAAAATGAACAATCCTGAAATAGCAAACTAGTCATCCCAAACTATTGGTTTCAGACAACAAACACCAATGATGGACTAAGAATCCTAGCTCTGAAAAGTTCAAATAGCAAACTACACATCCCAAATCGTAATTTTCTGACAACACACACCTATGAAAGTCTATGAAACCTAGCTAATAAAAGCTGGAAATAGCAAATTAACCATCTCAAATCACAAGTTTCAGACAGCACTCTCCTATGAACGACTAAGAAATCCAGCTCAGAAAAGTCAAAAAATAGCAACCCACACATCCCAAATCATAGGTTTCAGACAACACATACCTATGAAAGACTAAGAAATCTAGCTTAGAAAAGACCAAAATAGTAATTTACATATCCCAAATCCTAGGTTTCAGACAACACTCACCTAAGAGCGGCTAAGAAACCTAGCTCAGAAAAGTCAAAAATAGCAAACTAGTCATCCCAAACTATAGGTTTCAGACAACAAACACCTATGAAAGGCTAAGAAATTCAGCTCAGAAAAGTCAAAAGTAGCAATCCACCCATCCCAAATCAGAGGTTTCAGTCACCACACACCTAGGAAAGACTAAGAAATCCCACTCAGAAAAGCCCGAAATAGTAATTTACATATCCCAAATCATAGGTTTCAGACAACATTCACCTATGAAAGACTAAGAAACCTTAGCTCAGAAAAGCCTGAAATAGCGAAAGTACTCATCCCTAATTAGAAGTTTCAGACAACAAATGCCTATGACGGACTAAGAATCATAGCTCGGAAAAGCTCAAATAGCAATCAACGCGTCCCAAATCATACGTTCCAGACAACACACACCTATGAAAGGCTAAAAAATCTAGCTCAGAAAAGACAAAAAATAGCAAACCACACCTCACAATCAAAGGTTTCAGTCATCACACACCGATGAATGGCTAATAAATCCAGCTCAAAAAAGTCAAAAATAGCAAACTATGTATCCGAAATTATAGGTTTCAGTCAACACACACCAAGGAAAGACTAAGAAACCTAGTTCAGAAAAGTCAAAAATAGTAAACTCTTCATTCCCAAACTATAGGTTTCAGACAATAATCACCTACGAAATACTAGAAAACCTTAGCTCAGAAAAGCCTGAAATAGCAAACTACACATCCCAAATCATAATTTTCTGACAACACATACCTAGGAAAGGCTAAGAAACCTAGCTCAGAAAAGTCGAAAATAGCAAACTACACATCCCAAATCATAGGTTTCAGACATCACACACCTATGAAAGACTAAGAAATCCAACTCAGAAAAGCCCGAAATAGTAATTTACATATCCCAAATCATAAGTTTCAGACAGCATTCACCTACGAAATACTAAGAAACCTTAGCTCAGAAAAGTTTGAAATCACCAACTACTCATCCCAAACTCGAAGCTTCAGACAACAAACACCTATGAGTGACTAAGAATCCTAGCTCTGAAAAGTCCAAAAAGCAAACTTTACATCCCAAATCATAATTTTCTGAAAGGACACACCTATGAAAGGCTAAGAAATCTAGCTCAAAAAAGTCAAAAATAGCAAATTAACCATCCCAAATCATCGGTTTCAGTCAACACACACCTACGAATGGCTAAGAAATCCTGCTCAGAAAAGTCAAAAAATAGCAACCCACACATCCCAAATCATAGGTTTCAGACACCACACACCTATGAAAGACTAAGAAATCCGGTTATGAAAAGTCAGAAAAGGAAATTACATAGCCCAAATCATAGGTTTCAGACATCACGCGCCTATGAAAGACTAAGAAATCTATCTCAGAAAAGCCCGAAATAGTAATTTACATATCCCAAATCATAAGTTTCAGACAACATTCACCTACGAAATACTAAGAAACCTAGCTCTGAAAAGTCTGACATAGCCAACTACTCATCTCAAACACGAAGTTTCAGACAACAAACAACTATGAGTGACTAAAAATCCTAGCTCTGAAAAGTCCAAAAAGCAAACTACACCTCCCAAATCATAATTTTCTGAAAGCACACACCTATGAAAGGCTAGGAAATCTAGCTCAGAAAAGTCAAAATAGCGAATGAACCATCCCAAATCATAGGTTTCAGTCAACACACACCTACGATTGGCTAAGAAATCCTGCTCAGAAAAGTTAAAAAATAGCAACCCACACATCCCAAATCATAGGTTTCAGACACCACACACCTACGAAAGACTAAGAAATCCGGTTATTAAAATTCATAAATATCAAAATAAATATCCCAAAAAATAGGTTTCATACAACACTCACCTATATGTGTGTGTGTGTGTGTGTGTGTGTGTGTGTGTGTGTGTGTGTGTGTGTGTGTGTGTGTGTATGTGTGTGTGTGTGTGTTTTTGTGGGTATTTTTGTTTATTTCTTTCTGTGTAAGTGTGTTTTTTTGTGTGTATGTGTGTGTGTGTAAGTTCATTTTTATGTATGTGTGTATATATATGTGTATGTATGTGTGTGTGTGTGTATGTGTTTGTATGTTTGTGTGTGTGTATGTGTGTATGTGTGTTTGTGTATGTGTATTTCTGTGTATTTGTGTGTTTATGAGTCTGTATGTGTTTATTTTTGTGTTTTTGTTTGTGTGTGTGTTTTTGTGTGTGTGTGTGTGTGTGTGTGTGTGTGTGTGTGTGTGTGTGTGTGTGTGTGTGTGTGTGTGTGTGTGTGTGTGTGTGTGTGTGTGTGTGTGTGTGTGGGTATGTGTGTGTGTATATGTATGTGTATGTGTGTGTGTGTGTGTGTGTGTGTGTGTGTGTGTGTGTGTGGGTGTGTGTGTGTGTGTGTGTGTGTGGGTTATCCCGGCGGCGCTTCTCTGGGCCGGGGGACCTTGGGGGGCCGGAGGTGGGCCTTTGGGGCACCGGGAGGGCTTTTGGGGCACAGGGAGGGCCTTTGGGGGCCGGGGGGACATTTGGGGACCGGTGGAGGGCCTTTGGGACCCCGTTGGTCCTTTAGGAGCTCGATGGGCCTTTGGGGGGGGGGCCGGGGATGGCCATTGGGGGTCTGGGTGGGCCTTTGGGGCACAGGGAGGGCCTTTGGGTGCCTGGGGGACATTTGGGGACCGGTGGAGGGCCTTTGGGACCCCGTTGGTCCTTTGGGAGCCCGGGGGACCTTTGCGGACCAGGGGCGGGCCTTTGGGGCCGTTGGGGCCCGGTGGTGGGCTTTTGGGACCCCGTTGGTCCTTTGGGAGCTCGATGGGCCTTTTGGGGGCCCGGGGATGGCCTTTGGGGGTCTGGGTGGGCCTTTGGGGGCGCCGGTGGCCCTTTGGGATCTTGGGGGGCCTTTGAGGGTCCGGGGGCAGTTGGGGGCCTGGGGGACATTTGGGGACCGGTGGAGGGCCTTTGGGAGCTTGGGGGGCTTTTGAGGACCGGGGGCTTCCTTCGGGGTTGGGGTAGGAGGATTGGAACCCTTTGGGGTTGGGTTAGAGGACCTCACAACACTGTTCAAATGAAACTTGTGTATTATAACGACCACACTCAAAACCTCTTCCAAAATCTCTTCAAAAATCTTCTTTTAAAATGTCTCTATCTGTTTCGCCGAAATAGTTCCATAACCTGTCTAAAACGGTTTCGCCCAAATAATCCCTAAACGTAAATTCAGCGTGTTCCTTTGTTATTGGCATCTCTGCGCTAACGCATTTCAAATTGATAAGAAACCTTTTCGCGCGCTAAAACAATTCATCGCTAAGATGTTTCTTGCCTAATTGTTTCCATGGCCTTTGGTTATTAATATCCTTTGGAGTTAGACCAAAAGAGTTGTTCACGAGGCAAAGACATTAATGATTTGGATCCATTCCTGGAGAACTGTTTCTATAGCGAAAATTTTTAAAGTCTGACAGATGATGTCATTGATTGATTGATCTGTCAAGAAAGGGGAAATTAATTTGTTGTTTCTAAGGGGAATTATTGATTCACGATAGATGAATTGAGGTCGACAGCACAGGTGTTCCAAATTCCGGGAAACTCTTAACATTTGGCTCGAGAGCACCAACAACAAATACTATTTCCGGACACCCCGACATTCACGAACGATTATGTAAATCAAGTTCTCAGGAAATTCACTTCCCCCTCGAGTACTAGATCAATAACATTGTTCCCGTTAGAATTCAATGCACATGTGCAACCTTCGCCCCGGAGCTATTACACATAGAAACATCAAATAAATCGACCTTGGAAAAAGAGGTCATTGACCCCATTACGTAATCTTTCTCCCTAGGGAGGCTATGCCCTTATTTGGTGTACTGACCGCATTAAAAATGCCGACAGAACCACGTGGTTCTGTCGGCGCTGGTACCCCCTCCTCTACTAACGGGTCTCATTCTTCAGCAGTTGCAGGGGTTGTGCCAAAAAGGTAGAAAGGGAAGTGTAAGCTGAGCGGTTCTAGGCGTTTACCCCCCAGAAAATACCCCCTCCCCCGGGATATCCCCCCCCCCCCGAAAACACCACGGAAAATCCCCACCCCAACAAAAAATACCTGGCGGAAAATACACACCCCCGGAAAATACCCGTCCGGTAAATGCCCCCTCCCTCCGGAAAATACCTCCCGTCCCGTGGAAAATAAGGTTTTCCAAATTTGAGAATTTTATTGGAGTTTTGTTTTTGTTTTTTTCCGTAGGGAGAAGGAATTTTGGTACTTGTGTATTATACGTCACTCACTCATTTTTACGCTGTGTAAAACTCGAGAACAAACCAGTTTTTTCGTTAGTTCCTTTCAGCTTAGCGCGAGACAAGACAACGTCAAGTGACAGAATAGATGGGAAATATATAATTTGGGCTGTATATTTGCACATTGGGGGAGGGGTAAAGTATTTGGACAGTTTGAAGTCAGAAAACAATTCTTACTTAATAATATACAGAATAATTGTACCAAACACATTTTGCATGCAGACCCGCTATATTTTAACCCCCCCCCTAATGTGCAAATATATAGCCCAAATTTGTTTGTAAAGCAACGAAGAAACCGGTTTGTTCTCTAGTTTTACACAGCGTAAACTTCAGTGAGTGGCGTTTTGTCCTAATTCTTTAAGAACGATTCCTAAAAAACGTTGGCCGTTGAATTAAAACAATAAGCTTTGTTCTAAAATTCTACAATAAAAACTTTAGCGTAAATAACAATTATAATAATAATAATTTATAATAATTAAAGAGCGAGGTCTTTAGGAGGAGGCAACCCCTTTCATATACGTAATGATTTCTGTTCGTTTTAAGGTTTGAGGTTGCTCCTTACTTTCAGTTGAAAAAACTTTTTTTTTGAAATTTAATTTCTGATCGTTTTTTTAATAATACCGGGAAATCCGGCTCTCTCTCTCCATGAAAAATCCGATACTTGTGTATTATGCATCACTCACTCAAGTTTACGATGTGTAAAACTCGAGAACAAACCGGTTTCTTCGTTACTTTAGAAGCAAATTTGGGCTATATATTTGCACATCAGAGGGAGTGGGGTAAAGTACAGCGGGTCTGCATACAAAATGTGTTAGGTACAATTATTCTGCATATTATGAAGTAAGAATTGTTTTCTGACTTCAACCTGTCCAAATACTTTACCCCTCCCCCTTATGTGCAAATATATAGCCCAAATTATATATTTCCCATCTGCTATGTCACTTGTCTTTGTCTTGTCTCGTGCTAAGCTGAAAGAAACTAATGAAGAAACCGATTTGTTCTGTAGTTTTACACAGTGTAAACTTGAGCGAGTGGCGTATAATACACAAGTACCAAAATTCCTTCTCCCTACGGAAAAAAAAACTCAAATAAAGTTCTCAAACTTGAAAAGCCTTATTTTCCACGGGGGGTATTTTTAGGTGGGGGATATTTTCCGGGGGGTATTTCCTGTGTGGAGATATTTTCTGTATGGATGAACGCCGGCCACCAAGCTGGACACGGTACTCTGAAAAATGTTCAAGATAAAACAGTGGAACCTCGACATATACAATCTCACGGAGGGAAAGAAAAAATTATTGTATCGAAGCTTTCGATACATTGAGGCTCTATATACAAAAGTGATGTTTGACAGACTTCAATGAATAGAGGTTCACAACAGTATTGATAAATCCTGAGAATCAAAACCATTAGTTTTTACGACATTCTATCAGTCTCAGGAGACGTAAATAGACAAGCACATAAGAAGCAATAAGTGTTTATTCTTTAATTACGACAATTATTGGAACCAGTTCAGTAGCTTTTAATAAAACATGGAAACACTCTGTTTAGACATATACTTTCAGTAAAAATATATTGTTATTTTATTGCTTAAATAACGACCAAAAATCTGTTGAACAAGAAAAAAACAAAAACTGTAAATCAGAACTACTTCAAGTAAAACATTAGCGCATGGCAGTTTTACGTATTAAAATCTAATCGTAAGCTTTAAGGCAAATTTGAAGACTATGTATACCTACTGTAAATACTTTCTATTTTGCTTAGTGTGTAATGTTAGTTCACTGACCAAAATAGAGAAACTAAACATAGATTTAAAAAAACATCGAAATGGTTGTTTGTCCACCTTTTAATACGACCAGTCATTATTCAATATAGAGATCCGTTCATTTACCGGCTCACTGATAAATGTCTTCTTTTGAGGAAAATTTATTCGATGTATAGAGGTTTTATTCAAAACTTTGACATATAGAGGTGATTTGACTGGTGTAATAACCAATAAATTCCGTTACTTTATGGTTTTTACCGCAACTACTTTGATATGTAGAAGTGAAATTAACGTTGTACAGACAGGGAAATTGAAAAGCTTCAGTGCAACGAGGAATTCGATATATTTCTTGTTTGGTTTTTCATAAATGAATCCCGCCTTCTCTCCTCCAAGTAGTACCAATATCTTTCAAAACACAAAACCAATTAGCTTTACTTATGTACCACAGCAGACAAAATTAGTTTGAACAGTTAATAGCTAGATAGCAATAATTTTGGAGCATTCCACAACTAATTACTAATTTTAGTGTGCCCTTCCGCCATAAGGCACCCCTTTCAAGGTGTAGCTAAAATTACTGGAAAATCAATAAAAAACACATTTCAATCACTCCCAAATCCTACATTTAGCATAAATTCCTTGCCTCCCCAAAATGCTGCCAAATACCAAAAATTTCCAAATGCCCTAAATGAAAAACATCATTTAAAGCAAAAAATAACCTTAACAATTTGGCAAAGTTTTTAAACTCTATTTTTAAACAATAAATTCAGATATTTCCACACAATCAAACAGTTCGTGGTAACGAACTGTAAGAAAGGAGTGACCCGGCTCAATAGTAACCGAAACTCTAGCCATTTTGTTCAGCTTGGTCGAAAAATTTAATAACTATGCATTTTAGGATGACTTAATCCCCCACAGTACCCGGGGGAAGGGCTGCAAGTTATCAACTTTGCCCAATATTTACACATAGCATTGGTTATTGGGAAGTATGCAGACATTTTCAGGGAGATTTTTTTTCAGGTAAGGGGGGGGGGGGGTTGGTTGGGGCTTACGTGGGAGGTTTTTCCATGGAGGAAGTTTTAGTGGGGGAGGGACATTGCTATGAAGGGGGCGCCGGATTTCTCAGCATTATTTTAAAAAATATCAGAAATTAAATTAAAAAAAACAAGTTTTCCAACTGAAAGTAAGGATCAACATCAAAACTTAAAACGAACAGAAATTGTTACGTATATGATTGGGTTCGCCCCCTAGTCAATACCTCCCTCTTTACGTTAAAGTTTTGTTTAGTACTTTTGTAAGAGCTATTTATTCTAATTAACGGTCTTTGTGATTAAGGGGTCATTTTTTAAAAAAAAATTGGAACAAAATTCGAACTTTAGCGTAAAGAGCGAGGTATTGCCTAGGGGGTGAGCCCCTTAATATACGTATTAAAAATATATGAACGTAGAAGTTCAATACGTAAGTTAATTCGGAAGTTACTTACATTTATTACTAATAAAAACGTTCGTAAATAAAATTTAACAACTTTCGAGAAAGCCATTAACCAAAAAAAGTAAAGTTAATATGCAAATTTCTTTTTAATTATTAATGTACGGTGAGCCAAAATCAAAACCTGCATTAATTCAAAAACGTTCAGAAATTAAATAAAAAAACAAGTGTTTTTTGTAACCGAAAGTAAGGAGTGACATTAAAACTTAAAAGGAACAGAAATTATTCTGTATATGAAAGGGGCTGTCCCCTCCTCAACGCCTCACTCTTTACGCTGAAGTTTGACTCTTTCTCACAACTCTATTTTTTAAAACAATACAAAACTTTAGCGTAAAGAGCGATGCGTTGAAGAGGGGACAGCCCTTTCATGTATGGCATAAATTCTGTTAGTTTTAAGTTTTAATGTCGCTCCGTACTTTCATTTGAAAAAACTTGTTTTTTTTATTTAATGCCATACAAAAGTAATTCGAAATGTTAAGATTTCACTGCATAGAACACACTTCATCATAGAATAGCTTTTAAGATACATGCTTTATAGCTTAGTTAAGACATGCATTTTGGAATTTCTTTGAGGAGGAGGGAATAAAATTACTTTTGGAAGACATTTTAATGTGCGTACTTAGATCTAAAGTTTTGACCTAAGTTTAGTCTAAACTAAGGTCTAAACTGTTAAGAGGTGGCAAGGGGAGGACTGAAAGGCCGCCCAGCGTACTTACCTGGCAGAAACCAGCTCCAAAAAAGACATGGGCAACATGCGAAACGGAATCTCGTTACACTACCTGTCGTGGTTCCATTAATACACCAAATGGCATGCAATATCCCTCTGGCCCATTGATGTTTTCCTTGAATTAATTAAAAACTTTTTCCACAAAATAAGTTTTTCAAAGAAAAGTAAAGAACTCCATTAAACAAAAATTAGCAAAAATAAAATCAAATAATCTACCAAGCTCGAAACTACCACAAATCAGCGTCAATAAATAAATGAAACCCAAAACGAACAGAAATTACAATAAATAACCGATTCAAACTAAAAACGAGCAGAAATTAACATAAGTTGGGCGCAAAACCCATATGCCTTCCCAAGACCAAAACAAAATTTGCACTTTACTGAAAAAAATATGATTGGAATTTGAATTTCCAATCAAATAAGCCCCTTTTGAAGTTTCTATGACAACACCTTCTATAAAAACCTTATATACCCCAGGACATAACTTAAAACCCTTGCACTCAGGGTTGTTGGGGAGTGTCCTCCTCAAAAACATATTTTCTATCTGGAAATCAACTACGCTGAACAAAATGGCTATATCAAAATTTTGATTGGATGTGTTTGGGGGAATGATGGGCATGGGGGAGGGGCTAGTTCCCCTCCAATTACTTTCGACTATTAAGAACTAGCCCTTAAGGGGACTAGCCCTTTGAATTTCCAATCGAATGAGCCTGTTTTGAAGTTTCTACGACAACGCCTTCTTATAAATCCTTATATGCCCCCACGGCATAACTTAAAACCCTTGCCCTGAGGGTTCTGGGGGAGTGTCCTCTGGGGGAGTGTCCTCCTAAAAAAAAAAATTCTATCAGGAAATCAACTAGCCTAACCTCAAAAAAATGGCTATCTCAAAATTCTGATTGGATGTGTTTGGGGGAATGATGGGCGTGGAGGGGCTAGTTGCCCTCCAATCACGTTCAACTATTAAAAGGGCACTATCCCTTTGAATTCCCAATCGAATGAGCCTGTTTTGAAGTTTCTACGAGAGCACCTTCTATAAAAACCTTATATGCTCCCAGGGCATAATTTAAAACCGTTGCCCTGATGGCCGTGGGGAAGTGTCCTCCTCAAAAACACATTTTCTATCTGGAAATCAACTACGCTGAACAAAATGGCTATCCCAAAATTTTGATTGGAGGTGTTTGGGGGAATTATGGGCTTGGGGGGGGGCTAGTTGCCCTTCAATCACTTTCGACTATTAAAAAGGGCAAACGCCCTTTGAATTTCCAATCGAATGAGCCTGTTTTGAAGTTTCTACAACAACGCCTTATATAAAAGCCTTAGATGCCCCCAGGGCTTAACTTAAAACCCTTGCCCTGAGGGTTGTGGGGGAGTGTCCTCCTCAAAAACACATTTTCTATCTGGAAATCAACTACGCTGAACAAAATGGCTATCTCAGAATTTTGATTGGAAGTGTTTGGGGGAATGATGTGCGTGGTGGAGGGGGGCTATTTGGCCTCTAAAAATTTTAGACTAATAAAATGAGCACTAGCCTTTTGAATTTGCAATCAAATGAGCCTGTTTTGAAGTTTCTACGACAACGCCTTCAATAAAAACCTTATTTGCCCCAGGGTATAACTTAAAACCCTTGCCCTGAGGGTTGTGGGGGAGTGTCCTCCTCAAAAACATATTTTCTATCCGGAATTCAACTACGCTGAACAAAATAGCTATCTCACAATTTTGATTGGATGTGTTTGGGGGAAAGATGTTCGTGGGGGGGTGGGCTAGTTACCCTCCAATCACTTTTGACTATTAAAAACGGTACTAACCCTTTGAATTTCCTATCGACTGACCCTTTTTGAAGTTTCTACGACAACGCCTTCTATAAAAATCTTATATGCCCCCAGGGCATAACTTAAAACTCTTGCCCGGAGGGTTGTGGGGGGAGTGTCCTCCTCAAAAAACATTTCCTTTCTGGAAATCAACTACGCTGAACAAAATGGCTGTCTCAAAATTTCGATTCGATGTTTTTGGGGAATGATTGGCGTGAGGGTGGGGGGGGGGCTATTTGCCAGCCAATCACTTTCGACTATTAAAAAGGCCACTAGAACTCTAGATTTCTAATCGAATGATCCCCTTTCGAAGTCTCTACGACGACCCCTTCTATATGAAGTACCCTGCTTTAAAGAAAAGAAAATAATAAACTGTACATTGTCAAAATTGATCTTATATGCCCTCAGTGCATAACTTAAAACCCTTGCCCTGAGGGTTGTGGGGGAGTGTCCTCCTCAAAAAATATTTTGTATATGGAAATCAGCTACGCTGAACAAAATGGATATCTCAAAATTTTGATTGGATGTGTTTGGGGGAATGCCGGGCGTGGGGGGGGGGCTAGTTGCCTTCCAATAACTTTCGACTATTAAAAAGGGCACTAGCCACTCCAATTTCCAATCGAATAAGCCCTTTTCGAAGTTTCTATTAGAACTCTTTCGATACGAAGTGCCCGGGTATGGAGAAAAAAAAAACATTGTGCCCACATCGTTCTTTACTTAGGCAGCGCTAGCGCGCTGCCTATGATTTAACCTTTATTGTTTGGAGATTCGTTGCCTGGAAAGTGTTTACTTTTAAGTTTTACTCGATGCTAAAATAGTGACGAAGACCACACTGCCTTTCCATAACAAACAACAAAAGCACGAAGAACAATAGGGAAATCTTTTTGCAAGACAGTGGAGATAATTTGAATGAATATTTCGGCCCTATTTCCATGGGCCATCCTCAGCAAGACAAAAATTTTAAAAGAAAAAAGGACTCGCAACAACATGCGACCGATAAAACCAAAAATGAAAAAAAAATTTCAAAGCATTCCTAGCATCCTTACTTCAGCAAAGTTCAACCAGGACTAACCAGGACTTTTATATATTTTTGTCTTGCGGACGACCCTTGTACATAGGGCCAAAATATTCATTCAAATTATCTCCACTGTCCTGCAAAAAGAGTTCCCTATTGTTCTTCGTGCTACTGTTGTTTGTTACTCGATGCTAGCTTGGTTAGGATTTCCATGAACTTTGAGACCCCAGGGGGGGACCCCTCAATAGTTGGTTAGATAGAGCTGGTAGAATGATCATTTAGTTGGTTAAGGAACAAGTTTAAAACTAGTTTTGAAATCTTTTGTAATAATCACCGTTTTGATGCTAGTGCAAAACTGACTTTTAATCTGTTTAATTCTGAAATAACAAGGTGGTTCCTTGATTAAATTGAATGCCAATCTCACGGACTTCATTCAATTTTCTTGTCAGTACAATCATGCATAATTGCATATTTACTTATTAGGAGTAGGTAGGTAAATGCTAATTTACTAGTTTAGATAACACACCTTAATAATATTAACTAAAACATTATTGAATGAACATCAAGAGACAGCTATAATACTTAGTGATCAGATTGCCAAATCTTTGTTTTGATTAGTTGTACATGAGACGTGAAGGGTGCCAACAGTTATGAAAAAAGCGTTCTGCATTAAAAAAAAAAGAAAAAAACTTGTACCACTTTTGGCCTCTCTGTGAGACATGCATATTTAGGCAGGCATTTGGGATTTTTCGAGGGGGAGGGGAAAAATTTCAGGGTTGCATAGCCTCCAAAAAAAGAAATGCAAAACGGCAAATTATATGTAAAATATAAGTCGTAATGAGAGTTGTGGGCTGCCCCCCCCCCCCGTCCTCTCTTGTTCAGAAATGTTTCGAAATGTAGTTGTCTCATAGAATTTCACAGTCGGGATTGAACAACAATAAAGCTAAAAACTACATAAAAGACTTAGGTCCTCTGAGTGGTTGTATCTTCTAACCGCCTTTTAACATAAAATTAACTACAAAAACAAAACAAACTTTCAATTTTTTCGAAAAAAAGAAAAAGGAAAAGGCAATTACAAAGGTAAAAAAGGTAAGTAACAAAAAAAAATAGAAAACCAAAATATATTTAAAAATAATTAACGCGTTTATTGGTCTAAGCAATCGATTATTTACAGGGTTCTGCACATTTCTCATGTACAATTGAACTGCTCCTGCAGCATAGCCAAAGCAAGGGTTTTGGAGGGTTTTTTGATTGCGCGCACTTCCCTAATTATATAATTGCTAAAATGGACTTCTTGTTCAGTATCTTTCCTCCTCTGATATAGTTTGAACACCCTCCTGAAAAAAGCTTGTGGCCACGCTTTGAGTCGCTCCAAAGCTGAATTAAGCAAACAAAATTGTAGATATTTGACTCCACCGCAAATTAACTGCATAGGCTCGCAGCCCGGCTGCATTTCGTCGGTCCATTAAGGGCTTTGCTAAAAGAAAGGACTGACAAAATAGCAGCTCCCGAGGTTCAAGGTTTTGATTAAATTAGTGGAACAGTACAAACAGACATTTTATTAAAAAACTAGATAAAAGTATCGTCTCGCCAAAAAAGAAAGAACGTATTTCTATGATTTATGTAACTTTAGAGCAGAGGTAAAATCAGGTGTTTAGGCTCTTCGTGGGAATTGTTTCTGCTCAAAGAACTAAATGAGAGAAAATATATAAATATTATATTATATATAATATTTATATATATTTATAGATATGTCAGGAAGTCTTTGAGCTAGTTGCGGGCTAATTAACTGCTAAAATATTATTTACCCGATCATATCAATCTTTTGTGCCTAGAAGCGTACAGTATACGTTTTTTCAAGAAGCCCCAACCTTGAAACCATTTTGAAAATATAAAAATTTGTCAGTTATATTGAAAATATTAGAAATACCTTGGAAATTACCCAAAATATTTCTATCGTTTATTTTAATATCTTATTTAACTAAACTGATTTGCTTCATGATACAGCTAATTATTATTATGGAGGGGTGGTAGGTCTTTTTGTAGGGGGATGAGATAAGATGTCAAATGAAGTACATTTCACTGGTCTAATTTTCTAAGCCTCATTGAACATTCAGATGAAAATAAATGTTTTTGGACTTGTTGTCTACCTTCTTGGTTCCCGTGTATAACTTTGGTCTACACCTTTATTAATGTTGCTGAGTAGTTACTAAGTCGATTAAGGTTATGTTTGATGGAATTGTGTACAGTAAGGTATAATTTCGTATCAGCTACTATGAAGCAGTGTCGATGGGCTGTTGTAGAGTGGGGAGGAGGATGGATGCCTGAAACTAACTCGGGGGAGGCTCTATTTATCTTAAAGCTTCATTTAACTAAACTGATATGCCTCAAATTTCTTAAAAATTATATGTCATGATGTGTAAGTACCCATGAGCTATAGGAAGGAGTGCCTAGAGGCAGGTGCCTCAAAGAGTGCATTTTAATGCCCAAATGTTCTAGTTTTCATTGAACCTTCATATAAATACAGAAAAGTTTAGGGGAAAGAGGGAGGGGTATAAATTGATATATAATTCCTCTTGATTCTCGGAAATATTTTTGGTCTACATCCTTTTTATTGTTACTGGGGGGGGGGGGGGTTAATAGTGTCATTCTCTTTGCCACAATCATTTTTTCTGTGTAGTATAAATAGTGCATCCACATGCCTACCAGCACAGAGGGAAAAAGACGAGGCAGGGAGTCAGAAGCTTTGTTTTCACCTGATTTTCAATAGTAATTTTGTTTTTCTTTCTATATAAAGTGTTTAAATGTATTTAAACTTACATATACAGCGTATTTCAACATCAGAGAACACTATTCTGAGGTTATGATGGCTTCAGCCACCTAGAAGACCAGGTAATGCAGAACTTACATCCACATGAACAATAATACCCGTCTCCGACCACCCGAATTTCTTTAGTAAATTTTTTATTGAGAATTTATTCAACAAAACTACTGTCCATCGAAAATTATGACAAAATAATTAAATCTTGTCCAAAATTTTACTTGCAATCCAATATTTGAAATCTCAAGCAGAAAACTAAAAAAGCGGGAACCTACCAACCAATTTAAAATTATTGGTACATACACTTAAACAGGAATAAATCGTGTGTTTGTTGGACTGGTAGACCACATCATATCCTATCCCCATATAATTGTCCACATCATATCGACATCATAGCCTATATCATATATTGACTGTGTTTCATCATATCTTTTGTTTCAGCAATCTTAAAAAAAAACACTGCTGAAACACAAAGGCAGTCGCATTGGAATATGAAACCTTTTTTTAATGTTTTTTTTTTAATTTTAATGTTTTTTTTGTTTTTGTTTTAAACACTGTAGTCTGTAACAACTTCTTCGATAGCAACTGACTGAAAAGCAGGCTAGCTCTTCAAGAGTGCACTGGAACTTCAATTTCCACTTGAATGAGCTTCCTCCAAAGTTTATTCGCCCACCCTTTCCATAAAAACCTTATAGTTTAAAACAGGCAACTTGCATAGCTTAGAGTTCTTTCCTCGGAGGCTGGAAGGGTGTTGTCAAACCCGGAGGCATTGTATGTGATCTTTGGACTATTTTGAACAAAATGGCTCTCTCAAAATTCTGGTACGTTGCGTTTGGGTAGAAATTTTAATTTTCAATCGAATGAATCCCCTCCGAAGTTTATACGACCACTCCTTCCATATGAAGTGTCTCTGGGAAAAAATAAATAAACATTAATACAATGAACCCTTATGGTTCTTTTATGGCAGTGCTATAGCATTGCCTCTGACTTGAACAGGAGAGCAGAACTTTCAATTTCCCTTATAATAAACACCCGCGGGGATTTTTGTGCGTGGGGGGGATTTTCCGGGGGAGGGAAGTTTCCGGGAAGAATACGTCTAGACTTATGTTTTACATGATTAGTTTGAAGGGTCCCCTGCTGTCAGGAATGGCCATCTGATGCCTCTCTTAACTTTAAAAATGCGAACATCTGTGAATGACAAGCTAACATTTATCATCATTATATTCACTACTACTTTTCTAGGTCTTTTGTCGATGCTAGAGAGCATAAGGCATCAATAGCAAAATCTAAAAACCCAGAGCAAATGTGGAGAGCATTGATGAATTTGCATAATAACGAAGCTGGAAGAAAAGTAAGTAAATCTTTAACTGCAATATTGAATATCGATAACTTTATCGAGACAATTATACCTACACTATCTATGGACTTTGAAACATCAAGGACCTTGCTACTTAGACTGAGTCCAATACCTGGATTTGGGGCCTTTACCCTCTCCTGAAATCCCCTAATTTTATTATTTTTCCCTACCCTAATTTTTAATGTTTTCATGCTAACTCATATTCTTTTAATGTGTGCCCTTGCTCCCAAAAACCGCAGGTCATTTTCAAGAGTAAGAAAAAAAACAAAAAAACATAAAAACATCTGTATGAGCTGGCCTGTGTTACAACAGCAAACGTTTGATATAAGATATAAGGTATTGCGTTATGATATGTAACAGAGTGAAAAACAAGTATTTGGATTTGGATAGTTTTGCTCCTACTGCCCCCCCCCCACAAAAAGCAAATGAATGGGCAAATGTTAGCATGGTCTGATTCCGTGTGGTCTTCAATGTAACTCACTGAGTGATGCTGATTAAAGATGATCTCAATTGTAAAGCTGCGACTGGTAAAAATTATTTATTTTATCTTTAAAATACCAAAAATTTGTATATTAAGATTCAAGATTTCTTGAAATGAATAATTATCTTTAACCGTTAGTTCAAAGGCAAGTTCAACGATATGAAAGAAACAAGTCATTGAGATTCACTACAGTTGAAATAATTTTAATAGACTCTTATTTAAAGTTAGCAGCTTTGCTTAAATAAAAATAGTCATATACTACAAAAAAATATGATCAACGTCAATAGTTCGACAAATTAACAGAATTTCAGAAAAGCACATTAAGCACGTGATAATTTATTCGTTAAACATAAATTCCTTTTCGATTTCTTGAGAATTTTCAAGAAGTCAGAAATACTAAGCCCAATTGGCTAGAATAAGGAGCCTTCAGACTTCCTCCCCTAAAAAATTCATAACCTTTACGAAATTATCTGTGTATATTCTGTATTATTTGTCATTATTTAGCATTCCACCCAAATATCGCCTTCATGACTCCTAATTCCTATTAAAGTTTCAATGCTGGATTTCACTCGAATATCGATAACTTTATCGAGGCAATTATATCTACAGTATATATAGATTTTGAAACATCAAGGACCTTGCTAGCTAGACTCAGTCCAGTGCCTGGATTCGGGGCCTTTACCCTCTCCTGAAATCACTTAATTTTTATTATTTCCCCCTCCCCATTTTTAATGTTTTCATGCTATTTCATGGATTCCTACATTTCTTTTTAATGTGTGCCCTTGCCCCAAAAAACCTCAGACCAATACTAGATTAGTCACCGTATCATGAGTTGGAGGAAAGGGGCTATACCTACAGATTATATCAGGTTTTGCAGGTACCCCATGTTTTAAACGATAAATAACTTTTACTAGCAAGTAATTAAGTATTTCTGAGTCATAAATTTTCTTTGAAATTCTTCAAACCTAGCCTTTAGCTTACTATAAATCTCAGAAAAAGGCTCGACCTATAGCTCCCTTGGCAGATACCTGAGGAGCTATTAGGGAATATTCGAAAATTAGTGCCACGCCGATGAACGAATCTAATAGTTGCATGGTTATAGGCTCATTAGTTATTAACTATAATAAAATCATAAAAATATGTATTTTAAACAAGCCTTTATCTATCATATGTGTATTCAACTGTCAGAAGAATCTGGATGGAGGTTTGAAGACTGCAAAAGAGTATACATGAAAGCACTTGCTAATTTAGAAGCCAATTAAAATATTTTCGTTTATTCTTCATTAAATCTAATAAGGGATGTAAACTTGAAGCGTAACCAATACTTGGAAATTAATAAACATCATGTAGGAGAGGAAAGAAGCCACGCATAGAATTGCAAGACAGCTATTGACTGTCTTCTGGTTCGCATAAAAATTTAGTTGGGTAAGTTTTCTGTCGAGGCCAAATCACCTGGATTCACTTAGTTTTTGCGGTGTTTTTACATTGTTTTTCATTTTACACTATTTTTTTTTCCATTTTGCTGTAGTTCAAGGCCACCTGGAATTGCACAGTTTTTACGGTGTATTACCATTTTCTCTACAAATCCTACACCTTTTTTGATGGATATACAAATTTACAACCTCCCCTCTCAAAACCCTAAGGCACATATCTTTACTGTCCCCTACCTTCGTATCTTGTGTATGTGCCACTGACAAAATCTTTTAGGAAAAAGCTAAGTGTTAAACTCTATTGGTTTTAAAATTAATTCGCCAAGAAAAAGTTTTCTTTTACTTGAAAACACAAAACTGACCTAAAAAAAGTAGTATGTTCTCTTTGGTCCAAAAAATCCCATGGGTAGTTAGCAGAAAACAGAAGACCAATTAATTAGTCTCTGAATAGTCCTCCACTGACCATGATAGTAGTAGTAGTTGTAGCCGTAGCAGTGGTCGTAGCAGCAGTAGTCGGAGTCATAGTCGTAGTATGAACATAGTGTCTTTTGGATAGTTAAAGACTCTCTTAAATTTTTAACTTAATGCCCTTAGCCCTTCCTGATATATTGCTGGTATGCCCTTTTGACAGCTGGAATGCACGTAGTGTGTTTTGATTAAGTACAGCATTCCCAAAGCATTCCCTAAAATTTTCACCTTAATATCCTTAGCCTTTGTGGAGACCCTACTTTCCCAACTTTCCTAATAAAACATGCCCTACTTTCCTAATAAAAATCATATACGTTATTATTATAGTGTTTTTATTTTTTTCCTTTTTGTTGATGTTTTGATAAAATTCAACCATATATTTATATATTTAGTCTTTAATATTTCATTAATGACGCAGTAGCAGCAGCCCTTAGAAAGTTTAGAGGGGGCAATAACCCTGTTCCTTTTTGTATTAATTTCTGTTCACCTCAAGTTTAACTTGATTATTCATTTTAGCTTCAACTCGTTTTAGGACTTATTCCTTTATCAATGTCAGTATTTGTCATCTTTATGTTTGATGTGATTATCTATTTTGATTTCTATTCGTTTTGGGTTTCATGCATTCATTGACAGTAATTTCTGGCCACTTATAGTTTGAATTATTATAGGACTCTATTTCCTGCTTGTCCAAGGTTTTAATATACCTATTCACTTTTTTGATAAACTTCTCTTTCGTGTCTGTACAGTGTATAACAATTTCTCTAAATTGAAGGGGGCTAAAAACCTCTTACTAAGGATTTTAGACCAAGAAAAATTGACTGGCTATCTTAGAATTTTCATTTCACAGCATTTATACCCTTTTTGTACAAAAATTGATCTTTGGGGGCACAAAGTGGCAGAAAATACTCCCTCGCTGTGACATGATTTTTTTTTAACTCATCATCTTCTGAAAATTCATCAAAAATCTGTGTAATAACTGTGAGATTAATGTCATTATCAGCTGACGATTTATGAATAATCATTGCGCGTTATGTGGGGCTTTCAACCTTCCGTGCGGGACGTTAGACCACGTCATATCGGTTGGTTTTATTAGAATGTGCATCCTCTGTCATTTTTACCCCCCCCCCCACCCGTGGGCAAAAATTAATATTTTTTAGAAAAAAAATGACATAAAACACCAATTTGCAGCGGTTTGTGAGGATAGGTGGCTCAAAACACTCTATTATAAGCACGACCGTACCCAGGGAGGGGGGTATAGGGATTTTTCTGACACATAGGACCCACTTCGTTCTTTACTTTGGTAGCACTGTTTCGCTGCCTACGAAATACAAGATTAAGATAAGACTGACAGTCCAAAGCAATGTAAGTTAAATAACTAAGAATACAATTTGTTGAAGCTAGGAGTAAAACGATTTCAGTTAAGCACTTATCTTTCTGGCACATAGAACCCACTTCGTTCTTTACTTCGGCAGCACTGTTTCGCTGCCTATGAAATACAAGATTAAGATAAGACTGACAGTCCATAACAATGTAAGTTAAATAACTAAGAATACAATTTGTTGAAGCTAGGAGTAAAGCGATTTCAGTAAAGCACTAATTTTACTGACACATAGAACCCACTTCGTTCTTTACTTTGGCAGCAATATTTCTCTGCCTATGAGACGCATGATAAAGATAAGCTTGACAATTCGGAATAATGCAAGTGAAATAATTAAGAATACATTTTTTTGACGCTTGCTGAGTTAATATTGTAGCAAACCTGTACATCTCAGTTAAAAAAAAAAAAAAAAACAATTACGAAGCTTTACAAAATGTAAAAAGGATCTAATACATCTAGTGTTCAGTGTAGGTGATTTTTTTTTTCCGACCTTAGCACCAGTTTCCACTTATAAAAGTTAGTCATGCTCTTTGCTGGGTCCTGGGATTCCATTTAGCTATCAAAAACAAAAGATTTACATATAAAAAAAATTATTTCGTCTTTGCAAGAAGGGGACGGCTAGAGGGCCTAGTACACTCAAAGTTCTAAATAAAATGAAGAAAATGTGAATAATATCCTGAAATGAGCGACAATTTGGTTTGATCAGTGTAGAACCTATTGGAAAGTCATAAACTGATAATCAACGAAAAAAATAACAATAAAAATAATGGGACATTAAATGGTGCCTATGAAGCAGTATGCTTATGACAGCAAATCAAATTATCACCTGAAATAGCAGTTGACCAGCAATCTAGTGAAGGTTGACCTTCCACTGGGAATGCTTCCTTTCATACATTCGCAGAAACCAGCAACTTTTACATCATCCAACTGGGACGAAGACGGTAGTCGGGTACCAACCATTTTGGGTTGGGGACATAGTCCCCTAAAAAAATCTCCCTTTTATCCATTATTCAACAAAAAACGACAATTTAACAACAATTATTGCATTTTTCAAAGGGAGGCACACAAACCCACCATGGCAAAGTCAATGTCTCTTAAAAGTGGAAAATTCCTCCCATCGTACTCTCTTTAAACAAAAGAAAAATTAAGCCTTTCCCTTCATAAAGTCAGAATATGAAATTTATAATCGGTCTAACAGTTTTTTCAGAATATAATTGATACCTTTTTTTGAAACAACCCTAGATTAGGATGACTGGACAATAATAGGATACAATTATAATATCAGTCTCACACCAGTTTCGTCCTTTTAGTAATTAGATTCCTTTCTCGTTTCGGCTATTTTCATTTTTTTGAAGGCGGGGTATATGAAATACAGTCCTATTCATCTTCTAAATGTACAGCCCACACTTTAGACTAATAGATCCGTCTCGTTTGACGTGAAAATTACTGGACAAAAACTGATCCGGCTTGGTTCTACTTGTTTCAGATTCCTGAGATTGAAGCCAAAAACTATCCGTGGTTTTTATACAAATTTATTCTCTTTAATTCGTCACAATTAATCAGCTGCGTCATATATATATATATATATATATATATATATATATATATATATATATATATATATATATATATAAATATATATATATATATATATATATATATATATATATATATATATATATATATATATATATATATATATATATATATATATATATATATATATATATATATATATATATATATATATATATATATATATATATATATATATATATATATATATATATATATATATATATATATATATATATATATATATATATATGTATATATTGGATATAGAAAGTTGGATGTTCTATGTCCAACAGAACATCCGATGCGCGCTGTAAGAGTGCCGAGGGTACGATAGCTCCTCTCTTATTGCGGAGCCGTAGTTAATTTTGGTCATGCTTTGTTTTGAGAGTAAATAGACCAAATAAGGTCTTTTCCTTCGAAGCATCATTGTGCTAAGGTTACTTTTTGATATAGAGTCGTGTTTGAGGAAAAGGTAGCCCTCCCTGAATTTAGAGCAGTACTGGGTATGTTATTAAAACGAACAGATAATTAAATTGAAAATAAAAAAAAATCCAAATGAAAGTAAGAGCGATATTAAAATTTAAAAACGAACTGAAATAATTTTGTGTATGAAGACGGCTGTCCACCATTTAATCCTTCCTCCCTTGTTTTTGCTAAATTTGTATTTTTGTCCCAATTCTTTAATAATGCCTGCTAGGGCCGTTGGATTGAAAGAAAAAATATTTTAAAGCCTTAGAGAACTCTGGCGCAAATAGAGAGGGGTTGAGGACGAGGTAGCCACTCACATATACAGTATTATGTTGCCCATTTTAAGGTTTAGTGTCTTTCTTCATTTTTAGTTTTTGAAAACTGAAAACATTTTTAGTTTTTGTTTATTCTATTTAATGGCATTGCAGTGACTGTTAGAGAGTCTCAGCTAATGCACGATTTTGAATTTATTTCAGGTGCAAGAAAAAACCTTTAGGTTGAGTCATTTTTCAGGTGGGAGATGAAATATCGAAAAGTATTTCTTATTTCCTTAATATACGTTTATAATTGAGAAATAGGTACTTTTTTAGGGGGGGGGGGTATTTAAATCCAGCAGTCCTGGATCCAGAATTGTGCAAGTTACAAAAGACAAGTAAGTTAAGAAAATATCTTTCTCAGGGTAATGAAAATGTTACAAACGTACTTTTACCTTCGGATGGCTGAGGAATTTAGTCTGGTCATTATTCAGCCATAATTAGCCATGTCATGTGTGTATACTTTTAGTTCCTAAAAGCAGTTGGAGTGATAAAGAGCTATCCTTTGCAACTGAAGTAGTGCCACCTAGAGCTGCTTACTGGGTTAAACGCAAATTTATATGTTAGCTACCAAAACCCCTGGTGTTTGAGCGCTTGTGAAGAGAGAGGCTAAATTAAATTTCTGAAATGACTTTACACTCTCAATGGTTTGCCAATAAAAGCTGTAGAACCCCACTGTGCTTAAGGTATATATCACTCAGAGAACCCATTGATCAGCTGGGTCAAACAACTTTAAATCTGACTTTTTTTAGACTTTATTCAAATCTTTTTACTCTTCTTGATTGTGATTCCTCTATCTTTATCATATCTAATATTTATGATAAGTTAATACATTCAGCTGTTTCTTTGAAATTTTATGCTAGGCTGTTATCTGAAATGCATGAAAATTGGGATGTTTTGCCACCAAGAAAATTGGATCAAGTTTGTTGACTCCTATGAATAAAACGGTAAATCTGATTAATGCTTCGTCCAATTATCAAAGGTATGTTTATGGTTTCCCCGATGTGAATGCCTTGTATTTCCGTCTGTTTATAATAAAATAGCCTAATAAGAAACTTTTAAGTTGCTTTTCTCAAAATAGAAACATTTTTTTGTCCCAGGACTCATCTTAAGATTATTCCTGTGACTTCCAACGTAGGGCATGGCAATATTTTGGTAAGTCATTGGCAAGACGTGCACCCTTCGCCTAACTATACTTTAGAGCTTTAATTTTGGAAAAAAGTTCATATGAATGACTTCACATTCAAATGCAATTAAAGAGCGTTAAAGATAATGATAGCATTGCAATGACGTTATACATTGCACATTCAGACAATATTTTTCATTAGTACAAAATATGTCTAGAGGACAATCCGAAAAAAGATACCAAGATAAGGGTCTTTTCAGCTTCCCTCGGGTGAATCCACGTAAGATTTTGACTAAAAAAATTTAAATATCACGAGGGGGGCCTCAGAATCTTAAAAATGTTTAGGTGGGACATGGCTCACAATTGGCTGGGAACCACTGGTTTATTCACAACTAGAACTAAGATTTTTTTAATATTAGTTCTTAGTTCTAAGATTTTAATCATAGATTATTTTCTTAGTTGTTTCGAAATTATAAAGTTGACAGGACAATACCACATTCTGTTCAATGTTACTATTAGTGCAGGCAAACTAGCCAAAAATATTGGTCGACCCCAAACAAATTGCAACAGAAATGATTTTTATACCATATTGTAGAAAAAAAAGCTTAATAACGTACCCAAAGTTACACATTTTAGGTCAACGCAAAACTAGTTTATTTTTGCTTTTGGTGTCAATTTTTTCAGTTTTTTCTAAAAAAATTTAACTATCGGTAAATGTTCGTTTTTCTGTATATGAAGTACCGTCCTGATGTAAAATGAAGATCTGAGCCCAGAAATGAAAGCAAATTTCATGTACAATATACCAGAAAAAAGTTTCATAATCATCAATATGTGATTTTACCCTTCTCATCGTCGTAACCTCTTTTTCACCATACTATCAGAAGGCAACTATTCTGACATAAAATGATGAGCTGAGCCCAAAATCAAATTAACCTGATGTAATGTCTACTAGAAAACCCGTTTCATATTCGTCAAAATGCATTTTTTTTTAATTTTCATTTGACATGTTTCTTTCAGCACTTATTGTCCACCAATTCCTCCATTGTTGGTAAAAAAAAAATAAGTGGGCTGATGAATTATGGTTGGCTCGTTTAGAAGACCAGGTAACGCACAGAAGGCAACTACACCACTTTCATGGCCTTCATATGCAATAAATAATATCGACGTTTCGTCCCACGCTTTGTCCAAGTGATTTCCCGGATAAAGGCGTTAGCTAAAAAGTCACAATTGAAAATTACCCTGAGTAATCATTCATTAAGTCACGTTAATGCCCGTGTTTGATATCTTGCCATCTAAAGATACAAAAAAGTCATTCGATGTATCTGCCCCGTAACAAGCTAAAAAAGTTTCACTGCGAATAATCTCCTTTCCCATTGACTTGATACTTAAAGGTAAGAGATCATTTTTGTTTGTGTCATAATTTCAACTAAAGATCTACAGTCTGAAATGGTAAACTAATGTGTCCAACCTTATGTAGTAAAATTCTTGGAAATTTATATCAAAGGACTGTTTTAAACAAAATAGTGGGATTCATCGATAGAAAGAGACTGGAACTGCTCCAGTAAAGAACCTCGAAACTGTGGTTCCAATACTCCGATATGGTATCCGTAATGCAAAATTTCTTAAGAGCCGAACGATCTGGGTCATGGAATCTCCACTTAAAATCCACCTCTGACATGCTACCTTATCTGGCGGCATCTGGGCACAACAATTACACAAAATCCTGCCAGCTTTACATCCAGCGAATGGTCAAGCTCCAAGAAACCCCTCCTGCCGTTTATCAAGCCTTCCAGAATGGGATGCATTTGATCAAATGTTCTCTTAGATTCTGGGGTGGGCTCTCCACGGATCTTGTCATTGAGGAGGAGCTCAAACGTTGTCTCAAAACGGCTGGTGATCTTACCGATGGAAGTGGTATGACAGAGGCTCAAGGCTTTTTATGGGTTCTGTCTCGACCAGTCTGCTCCGCACTAAATCTTCTGATGGAGGGTATGTCACATGTTGTCTATGGAACTAGTGAACAACATAAGGAAACGTCCGAGCCAAGGCAGTTAATATACTGTAAAAATACCCAGATCGTTACTGATTTCCTAGAAAAAGGGTGTCATCCTTTAATGGGGGATCTTCAACTAAGAAACATCACCAGCGGTCTGACAGCTTACGAATGTGCCAACATTGGTTCTACTAGAGATTTAGGCCTAAAAATCATTGACTCCATGTCTAGAAACCTGGTCGCTAATTTTGTGTTTCAACTCTCTGCACCTGAGCCAAAGTCGAACAAAGCTTCCTGAATATGAGATATTCACAAATTGAAAGAGAAGCTGGGCCAAGAGACATGCTATCTGATTATTTTTGCTCACGCCATCTTAGGCTGTGACTCTATATCACGGATTCACAGTTTGGGAAAAGGCCTTGCTCTGAAGAAGCTAATGACAGATGCCGATTTTCGTACATCAGCTCCAGATTTCATCATGAAATCAGCTTCGAAAGAGGTAGTAAGGGTTGCTGGAGAAGACGCTCTGCTCATAATATATGGCTCATAAAAAGGGGGAAATCTGAATGAACTCCGCAGGGAAGTTTTTAAAAAGAAGGTGACTACTGCTAGCACGTTCGTCCACCCAGAACAGCTATCACCAACTTCCGATGCGGCTAAATTCCACAGTTAAAGAGTTTTCTATCAAGTTCAGGTATGGAGTGGAGATCCTGATTCTGAACTTAAAGCCGAGGAATGGAGTTGTAAAAATAAAGATGACTTCTCTTATCCATTGACTACTGACGTCCTATCAGCCCCTCCTCCGCTTCTGAAAATCGTGAAGTGCTCCTGTCAACTAAAATGTTGCTCAACGAGATATAGCTGCTTTAAAAACGGCTTAGCTTGCGCTGCAGCGTGTAAACCGTGCAAAGGGACACCATGTTCTAAAGATTTTTTTAATAAACATCTTGCAATCACTTTTTTTAGGCCAACCCATCAGGTGATGGAGCTAACCCAGGCGCCGGGCCGATAAGGGAACGCCTGTGGCGGCGGGACCAAAAATAGCAGCGGAGGCGCACCGCCGACGTGATCAATGTTAAACGCAAACATTAATCTTTTCATCAGTCTTTCTCAAATCCCACCTTGAATTTACAGATTCGGCCCTATTCATGAGTTAAAAGCTTCGCAAGTCGCTACTGGACGCTGATCTTCTTCGTTATTCATCAAGAGAAGTAGAAATCTCATAGAAGCGAAATGGCTGTAGCGTTTCAGAACCCTTGCATAATAGTTGAAATAATAGATAATAGATTTGCCGTGGCATTCAAAAGGATCTAAGAATTCTAATTAAAAGGGAGCAAACACAAAAGCCAAATTAGGCCAGTATTCTATGAGAAATCCAAAAATACCCAAGACAATGAACAAGCCCCAATGGTGGACCCTGGGCCTATCAAAATATTTCTATGGTTTCCCAGGGAATTTGATATCGTTTTCTTCCGTCTCCAACTTAAGTGAAAAAAAATAGCTTTTTGGCATCCCTGCGTTTAATTAAAAAAATTGAGGCATTATCATTTTAAAATGATAGCCCTTAACCCCCCCCCCCTTATAGGCAATAAGATACAATTTATTTTATAAATCATATTTTTGGGGTCACTTCCGTTTCAATCTTCTATTCACCAACCTTGTTCATAGTCTATAGCTAAATTTTGTCTCAATAGAAGGCTTTTTTTCGGGGGGGGGGGGTAAAATTTTTCAAAAGGAAGATTGTATTTTATTAAATCTATCAGGCGTTCAATATTTGTATATTAAACATTAAGAAAATGTATCTAAAATAGCAAAAGAGAAATTTTTTTACAAACTTACGATTCAGCTGTCGCAAAAATCTGTTGACTATCATTTTCAATATCCAACTGAACCTGTATAGTGTATGCGTTCTGTTCAACTTAAAAATAAAATTCTTGACTACGAATGATGTAAACGGGAATCTTCTAGCATTTGAAATGGTTTAATCTCATCAAACAGTTTTTTGTAACGAACTGTAAGTAAGGAGCGACCCGGCTCAATAGTAACCGAAACTCTAAAAAACAGACACCAATTTTGATACCAATAGATACATCAAAAGAATCAAATTTTCATGTTGATGTAGAATATATAAATTTCATCAAATTTAGTTTTACCCATCAAAAGATACAAGCCTGAGAATATTTGCCTTATCTTCGAAAAAAGCGGAAAACACCCCAAAAAGTAATAGAATCTTAAGGAAAATCCCACCATCAGATTTAGCTTATCAGATAACCCTATTGTGGAGCTTTAAAACTCCTATGTGGAAAAATGTGGATTTTTTTTTCTGCCAGAAAAAAGATCACGGATGCGTGTTTTCTTTTTTTTCAGGGGTAATCGTATCGACCCAGTAGTCCAAAAATATTGCGAGGGGGATTATTCGAACGGAAGTCAAAAGTTCTAGTTCCCTTTGTAAGTGACCAAAAAAACTGGAGGGCACCTAAGCCCCCTCCTACGCTTATATGTTTCCCAAAGTCATCGGATCAAAATTTTGAGATAGCCATTTTGTTCAGCATAGTCAAAAATATAATGACTATGTCCTTAGGTATAAAATGACCCGCCACAGTCCCCGGGGGAAGGGTTGCAATTTTTGAACGTTGCCCATTGTTTACACATAGTATTTGTTATTGGGAAGTATAGAGCCATTTTTATTCTTCTTTTGGGACGCGGGGTTGTGCTTGGGGTGGATTTCTAAGGGAAGAATCTTCCTTTGGGAGGGATATTTCTGATGAGTGAATATTCTAGGGGAAATGTTAAACAGGGGGGTTTTGACAGAATTACTATACGAAATTCTTTTTAATTGTCTTACATTCTCTTTGCCAAATTTTTTATATGGAGATGTTCTGGAGGAATTATCCAGGGGCTTTTTTCCGCGCGTTTTGTTTTCTAGAAAAGAATTTTTACGGACGGCGGCTTTTCTGGAGTGATCAAGAAACCGATTAGAGATTAACGTCTTATTCCAATAAAAAAACCTAAGAAGAATGTTTCAGTTATAGAGAGGGGGGAGGATTCTCAGCGAGGAAGGAGCTGTCTGGAGGGAATTTGACGGAGGGGGTGCACTTTACGTTGGATAAAATTTCCACGGAGGAGTTTTCCGTGAGGGGCAAGGGTATTTTTCATAGAGGGTGAGTCAGATTTCCCAGCATTATTTGAAAAATGAACAGAATGTATGCCATATATGAAGGGCTGCCCCTTCCTCAATACCTTATTCTTTACGCTAAAGTTTGACTGTTTACTAAAATTCAAACACAGGGGCTGTTTAATTAAAATAGGAAGGTTTTTTAAAAGTGCTAACAGCTTTAGCGTAAAGAGAAAGGTATTGAAGAGGGGGAGACCCTTCATATTCAAAATAGATCTGCCAAAATTAATATACAAATTGCGTTTTAATTTTCCATGCACGGTGAGCCAAAATCGAACCTACATTAGTTGAAAAACGTTCAAAAATTAAATAAAAAACAAGTTTTTTTTAACTGGAAGTAAAGAGCGGCATTAAACTTAAAATTAACAACATTTAATCCGTATATGAAAAGGGCTTTCCCCTCCTCAGCGCTTCGCTCTTTACGCTAAAGTTTGATTCTTTTTCACCACTCTACTTTTTAAAATAATAAAAAACTTTAGCGTCAAAAGCGAGGCGTTGAGGAGGGGACAGCCCCTTTCATATACGGAAAAATTGCTGTTCGTTTTTAAGTTTTAATGTCGCTCCTTAGTTTCAGTTAAAATAAAACTTGTTTTTTATTTAATTTTATAAAGACGAAACTTTTGTCAACATATGAAGAACCGTGTATATTGCAATTGGATCTGTCTGGTTTATTAAATAAAAAAAAACAAGTTTTTTTAACTTAAAGTAAGGAACGACGTCAAAACTTAAAACGAACTGAAATTATTCCGTATATGAAAGGGGCTGTCCCCTCCTCAACGCCTCGCTCTTTACGCTCAAGTTTTTTATTGTTTAAAAAATAGAATTGTGAGAAAGTCAAACTTTAGCGTAAAGAGTGAGGCGCTGAGGAGGGGACAGAACCTTTCATATACGGAATAATTTCTGTTTGTTTTAAGTTAATTTTGCTCCTTATTTACAGTTCGTTACCACGAACTGTTTGATATGCAAAGTAACACAAGAGATGAAAATTAACGACCAAGTCTAGATGGAGCCATCGACGATCAGATTCAGGCTAACTAATTATTAGATCTCAAAATCGACAATTTACCCAGCGAAAGATGGTCTGGTAAAAAAAAATGGGGTGTCACGACGACGAGAAGCGTAAAAATCTCATATTAATTATTATGAAATTTTTTTATATACCATACACCAAAATTTACTCCATTTTCTCACTCATCTCGTCTTTTTACATTGAAATAATAATTCACTTCAAGAAAAACAAACAATTACCGGAACCTAATTTTTTTGTTAGGAAAGTGAGAAAAGTGACACGATACGCAACAAAACTAGTTTTGCGTGGACCTGGAATGTGCAACTCTGAATATGTTGTTCAGCTATTTTTCCTCTACAAACTTGGAGTAAAAACCATTTCTGTTACAATTTGTTTTTACCAACAATCGACGAGTTGGTGGACAATAAATGGTGAAAGAAACATGTCAAATGAAAATAAAAAGTGCATATTGATGAATATGAAACGGGTTTTCGAGTAGACATTATATCAGGTTAATTTGATTTTTGGGCTCAGCTCATCATTTTATGTCAGAATAGTTGCCTTCTGATAGTATGGTGAAAAAGAGGTCACAACGATGAGAAGGGCAAATCAGATATTGATGATTATAACTTTTTTCTGGTACATTGTGCATCAAATTTGCTTTCATTTTCGGGCTCAACTTTTCATTTTACATCGGGATGATACTTCATATACAGAAAAACGAATATTTACCGACAGTTCATTTTTTTATAAAAAAAACCGAAAAAATTGACACTAAAAGCAAAAAAAAACTGTACAGTTTACAGTTGACAGTTTACAGTTGCCTGTACAGTACAGTTTGCCTGTACTACATGTTGAATTTGTCAAAATAAATAAGCAAAACATATAAACAAAACTTGACGAAGTACTTTGTTAGCAAAAATTTAAAAATTAATAATCGGTTGATTCCCAAAGACAACTACACCTTCGAATGAAACTATACGCTTTTAAAGACGTTTTATAATTTGGCATCTGCTACTACCAGCGATTGTATAAATGAATGTAGAGGTCTTCTTCACTAGAAACTGAATTTCTGATTTCTTAAGATGTAGATAGTTGTGTGAGTTTCTGGTCAAGCAGTTCAAACTACCAGACTTCATTTTACCGCCCTTCGTGTTTTAGTAGCTGCCAGTCTCAGCAGTATTTAAGCCTTTCAGAGGCCAATCTGACCAAGTCCTCTTTTTATGTTATCAGATGTTCCAGTACGTCCAATACCTATTGGTAACCCCTACAATTTAAGAAAACAATATACTTCCACAAATGCACCCTGTGGATGAATATTCAATAGAGCCCTATTTTTTTGGAGAGAGAAAGATTTATTCTAAACAAACAAACAATTTAACATTAGTTTAGCGGTCATCCCAAGAAGTAAGAACTTGTCCAAGGGGGTGGCAAAAATACACTAACATAACAAAACAATAAAAAAAAAACCTGTCTATATCACACTCCCCAAACAGCACCACAAACCTTACACCTTAACATTTTCATTAAATTTACTTTAAATAAATATTAAATTTATTTTCATTAAATAAATATCTACCAATATCCTTAAATAAAAAAAAAATAAAAAAAAAAACACTTAAAATTCATACTTACTAAAAAGCATCCCTTTAGTTACTATCTTAAATTTATTAGGATCACAAAAAATTAATTTGAAAAATGTGTCTGATGTTAGACCCCGGCGCCGCGCCGAGGAGGGACGCCCGGCGGTGGCGGGGCCAAAAACCGCGCGCCGCGCCGCCGTTATTATGCCGGCGGCGCTCCGCCGGTAAGATATCGGTGGCGTGCCACCGGCGCGATCACTGTTGACCGCAAACATTAATGTTTTCGTCAGTCTTTCTCAAATCACAGCTTAAATTTACAACAGATTCGAGCCTATTCATGAGTTCAAAACTTCACCAGTCGCTGGCTGGAAACTGGTCTTTTTCGTTATTCATCAAGAAAAGTAGAAATCTGGTAGAAACGAAATGACTGTGGCGTTTCAGAACCTTTGCATAATACGAGTGGTTGAATTATCTATTAGCTATGTATTCTTAACAAAAATAATTATCAAAATTAGTAGTTTTTTTCATCGAGCATTACTGCGTTCAAAACTTCGAATACTGTTTCAAAAAATTCGTCAGTTATCTGGGTAAAAACTTTGAATATAACTTTGAACTTAGAAGCTTAATTTTTTCATAATGCCCTTTGCCTATATCTATTTTGTCACCTTTAAAATAGTTTAAATAAGCGACTTTGATATTTATTGTTTTTTTTTTTTGCTCTTTTGGATTACTTAAAAGCCTTCTTGTATTAAAAACTAATTTTTAATAACAATTTAAAAAAAAAATGCATTTTAAAGTTTTTTTGGCTTTTTTAAAGAATATATGTCATGTATGCTAAGGCTGAACTGCTGCTTTTTTATTGTTTTTGGCTGCTCTTTTGGATATTATTTATTTTTTCTTTTGGGGATTCATTCCAAATTATAAACTGATAAATACCCAATATCAGTCAAATTATAAACTGCATCTAAAAGGAGTAAATTTATCAAATTGAAAAATACATGATGAACACTTCAAATGAGAACACTTCAATTACAATGAAACAAAAAACACTTAATGGTTTATTCGGTATGAAGAAAAATGAAGTGCCAGTTATTTTTTTAGGTAAAAAATTAAAAGCTCATCCATTTTAAATGTAATTAAATGAAACAATATGCAGACTGAAGGTGCTCCAGGAAGATGTTAAAATTTTCATCCTGGTTCGTCACTTTTAATCCCAGCAAAATCTTAGGACACTTAGCATCAGTTATTGAGTTTAAGCTTTGGTTTCCAAATGCTCACAAAAATTACCAAATTTAAGAAAGTTGAAACAATAAGTCAGCTGGGGTTAAAATACTCAAAGACTCCTCTTTGATCCCCACCCAGGCTCAAAGCTTCTGCATGGTGATATCCATGGAAATCACCAAAGAGTTTCTTTTTAAAATAGCTTTCAAGCGTAGTTAGGGGTATTTAGCCTTTTTCGCTTTTCTTCAAAGCTTTGAAAAAAGTGTTATAATATTCCAAATGTTACATTTGTTTATTTGTGCATGTTTTTGGTAATAATTTGTGAGGTGATCGAGTTTTTAAACCACTGTAGATACTTAAGAACTTTGCAACATCTAGTACCCTGAGGTCATAAGACTGTCAAAGACTCCTCCTTGAACCTTCCAAATTGAAAGCTTTTATTATGACCTGGCCTTTTAATGTAACTTGGGCACTGGACCAACGGCGCCATTGTCACTCGAGCGCTACGTTAGGTGGGGATGTCGATATCACTTTCGTCACACCAATTCGTTTTAGGGTGATTCTGCCTTGTGCTTATGAATGAATGCTTTCAAAGTAAACCCGTTTCATCAATAAAAAAACGGGTTGAACGCATATGGTCGTTTCCCTTTGGACGATAAAACCATGCAAGTGCTGTATCAAGTATAACTAACAAAATCTTGTTAATTTTTGTCAACTTTTCAACTTTTTGGCATCCCTACTTTCAATAAAAAAAATCAAGGTACTATCACTTAAATATAATAATTCCCTATGCCCGTCCCCCTCCCCCCTCTGGATACCATCTTGATAGGATACCGTCTCTGCTTTAAATAAAAAAAAAAAATTTAACTTATTGGCACCCCCGCTTTAAAAAAACGAGGTATTATCATTCAAATATAATAGCTCACTACCCCCCCCCCTTTTCTGGATACCACCTTGATAGGATGCTGTCTCTGCTTTAAATTAAAAAAAATTTACTTCTTGGGATCCCTGCTTTCAATAAAAAAAATGTTGAGATATTATCATTTAAATGTAATACCCCCCCTACCCCCCCCCCCTTTGGATACCACCTTGATAGGATACCGTCTCAGTTTTCATTAGAAAAATAATTTACTCATAATTAACTAAGTCACTATATGGTTCAAACAAACACGCAAAATAACGTTAAACAGCTTAGTGTTCCTTGAAAAAAAAAATTGGGGGTATGAGTAAAGGGGTAAAAAGACAACAACAAAAAATGTCGAAATTATTCACATATACCTCAAAGTATTGGAAAACTGAGTCATAGATTCACCGTGGCATTCAATAGGATCCAAAGAATCTAATTAAAAGGGAGCACACGCAAAAGCCAAATTAGGCCAGTAGCCTGTGAGAAATCGCAAAATACCCAAGACAATGAACAAGTCCCAATGGGGGGCCCTGGGTCTATCAAAATATTTCAATGGTTTCCCAGGGAATTTAATAGTATTTTTTTCCATATCCGCTTTAAATGAAAAAAATAAATATCTCTTTGACATCCCTGCTTTCAATAAAAAAAAATGAGGTATTATCATTTAAAAATGATAAAATGACCCGAAAATTCAGGGATAGTGCAAGCCCTGCTTGATTTCTAATCAGGCAAATCGAAATACTAAACCACACGAGAAGGAAAAGCTCCGACTTTGCGGTTGACGCACTAAAGAATCGCCGCAAAATTAATTTGAACTCGACCGAACGCCGCCGCCTCTGCCAGCGGGGGCGCGCCGGCGTTACGACACGTCGGCGGCGTTCGACCGGGCCACTCGTCGGCGGCGTTCGACCGGGCCTCTCGTCGGCGGCGTTCGGTCGATCCGCCGGCGCGGCGCCGGGGTCTATCTGATATACACTTTCGTTTTGGTCATAAAACTACAGATTAAATATCTAAACTTTTTCCTAAACGCTTTTTTTTACTATATCTGCTTATAAGATCAAAAATCGAACCTACAAAAACGCAAAAAAACCGTTTACGTGACAATTATAAATAATACAGCGGGTATAGATTTTCAGAAAAGAATGTAGGCCTGGTCTACGTAAAAAACTTCAATTCCTACATGTGACGAAAAGTAAAAATTCTAGAAATGGATCAAGTGTCCTGATGCCTTTCCATGAAAAGGTATATTTAGGCCTAATTATTTTGAATATTAAAATCATCAAGGTTTTTTGATAAAAACATCTTAGGGTCAAAGTTGGCCAACATAATTTCCTGTCCTCAATCACATAAAACAACATTGTCTTAAATTCAACATTAGTAGCCTAATAAACCTTAAATTTGAGTTTCCATTGGTTTTGGGGCTCAAGTATAAATGGCTTCGGAGCAGTTAACTTACATTTTTAGACGGTATATCTTCTCTTATAGTTTTTCCCCTACATATACGGAGTCCTAGTTTCAGTTGCAAAATAATCTCAGGTTTTTTGAACAGAAAGCAGAAATAATACTTCGACGATAAATCCTAAACATTCATTGGTTTAAGGAGGTTTCTGATGTTCACAAAGAAAAAACATCCTATATTCCCTCCTTTAGTGGCTCGTACGTGGAATGAATAACATGTTTCCACAATCTAACAAACTGTTGAAAATAATAATTATAATAGATTTGTTGAAGTGCTACTAAGCATTTCAACTTCAGTGTGATGAACGTGTTTCTACGCCCGGACAAAACTTTTTCCTTATCATTTGATCAAGTCTTTGATCGAATCCTGGTGAATTACAAGATATTCAAAGTTGTTAAGTTAGGTAAAAAAAAAGAAGAAAAAAGAAACAGCCCGAATAAGAGTTTAATAAATTAATAGAATGGGCTTTATTTCAGGTGGTAGGTATTTCGTGTTTTCCAGGGGATATATAAGTTCCTAAAAAATACCGTGTTGCCAACTTCTTCTTCAGTCTCAACTTTAGCCCATATACGGATCGGATAAACAGTCATTAAATAATAACACTACCGGAAATATGTACTTTGCAAATACCACACTCCCTTGCTAATTTGGAGGGTATAAAAAGAGTAAATAGCATTAAGATCGTAGCACCAAAAGAGACCAAAATGGACGACAGTTTCGTTTGTGCATATAAAAACAAAAGCTTTTAAAGTCAATGTTAAACATACAATTTGAGATAGACATATCTGATAATATGGAGTCAATAATGTGAAACAAAGCTTTTTTCGTGCATAAGTATGGTATATTTGAAAAAAATCACATTCCTAAATAGGAGAGCTTTTAGTGATAATAAAATATTGACCATCAAGGAACCCTACCCGCAAAAGAAAAAAGAATGAAGGCAAAAAGAAGACTATCAGGAGATGGCTTAAGCGGCTTTCATGCTTCGTAAAAAATAATGTATATACTAAGCGGTTATTTACGTTACGTTATGAATAAATTTTTACTTTTAAACGTCTTTTCACACCAGACTAATGCAAGGTAGCCCTCGCAATCACAAGCTGGCTATAATTCCTGTCCTCTAAAATAATTTCAACCCAGCACTACTCTTCACTTTCATTTGGGAAAAAAGCATTCTTTTCTTTTAAGTTCAATCTCTAGTTTCAGGCAACCCTTTTTAAACATGTTCCAACATTCCTTGACTCGGACAAAATTTTCGGGAGACTGTAAGAGCGACATTTTGAAGGGAGAAGGGTGTACTACTCGAGAAAGAAGTTTTGTTTCTAAGCGCAAATACCACATTACAGAAGGGTTCATCTGAATGTGAACTAAAAATTGAGTATTCCGATGAAAAGAGTGACTTTTAGCTAAATTTAGTTAATAAGTACTGGGTTGGGGAGGGGGAGTCACCTAAATGGACTGGAAGCTATTGGTTTCATAGAAGTCTGTGTTACATTAAAATGTTGGATGCTAAGTGATCAATGACTTTTTTATTCTCAAGGAAGAGACATGGAGGTCTTTACCTTTCTTACAATTCAAAACAACCATCTGTTAACTTCAGGTTAAATACTTTTTTCTATTTTTTTGGCTTAGTTTGCAAGTTCTAACCTCTTGTAGTCTTTCCATAAAATGTGCTTATAAGCTCGTGACTACCTAATACCATCTTTCTCGTCAAATCGCAATTAAACATTGTGAATTTCCTTGCGTGACTACTGTTTTTATTATTCGTTAAATTAGATTATGCCAATAATTAGTTATGAAAACTCAGCAGTTTCAACGGACAGCCAACAGAAAAATTGAAAAATATCCGCTAGCAATGTTCCGCGGCCTCTCTAATTTGAAGTCTGTCACTTGGAATTTGTCTGTGATGTTCTTGTACTCTATAATTTACAAAATTGCTGAATCTATCGTTTCCTTTCCTTGCAAGATGCAGATTACTCCCATCAGAAGTTACACTTGCCTTTTTCACCTCAATTTTCTTCTCATAATTCCAGCTATCGAGTTTTTATATCCAGATAAACCAATCCATATGCTTACCAGTCTATAGGATGAAAAAGTTGATTAGAAAAAGATTAAGCCTGGAGATAAATACGCTTGTCCAATGGTGATATTAATGACTATCTGAGCCTTTCTCTATATACACGTCAGGACCAAAAATCTTTGAAGTACTTAGGGCGAGGGCGGTGGAAATTTAATCTGATTGTTTGAATTGGTAAAGTGAAAACTTAAACAACCATAAGCATCCTTAAAAGTTAGAAAAACCGCGACTTCAACATTCAATGAAAAGGACTTTCAAATATAGTTATACCCTGTTTGGTAGTAGCAGGGTCCAAATAAAAAAACGAAACTTGGTGAAAAAAAAATATATATAAACTAAAAACATACGGAACCAAACAACTTCAGAAGGTGCAGCATCCCTTTTAATGTGTAAGAAGTGCTGTGTCGGCAACTTCTCACTACATTATATACAAAAACGTAAAACACTGGGAGATTAAAGATTTAAAGACAAACTACCCTACCGGGTCAAAACCAAGTGTAGAAAGGTGGGCCCCTCCTAAGGCTTAAAATTTCCCTCCCGAGACTTAAATTTTTTTCAGATTTTTTTCTTTTTACTCTATCCAAGAAGTCATAATAATTAGCCCCAAATGCTCGAAAAAACATAGAGAATTGTGTTTTTTGGCCAAAACTACTTATATTTTACTGTCCTTTCATATTTCTTCATCTGAAAATTTAAACTTTATTCCCTTGTCCAGAAAAATCCCCTTACATAAAGCATTTTCATGTAATTTACAATTCTTATTTTCTTTACATTTATTTTTCGAGCCGATTTTTATTTAATTCATGTCACTAGGAGGGCTGGCATTCCTAAGAAGAACCTCTCCTCTCAAGAAGGCTGATTATTCTTTACTTGATTTTCATCTCTTTTTTGTAAATAGTTATGATTCATCTTAGTAAGATCGGTGACACACCTACGGATATTGACCATAAAAGCCTCTATGTGCTACCATGAATTTAATTTCTCTTATCCTTATACTTCTCTTCTCTTTCAATTTTTAGATTCGAATACATAATCTAAAATAATTCAACTAACCCATTATTTAATCTAATGTATAATTCGTGATCTCGTGTCTATTTTGCATAGTAATTATACACTATCAACAAAGAAATATAACCCAGCTTTCACCGTCTATAAGATGCGCGATAATTACAAAAAGTCATGCCAACAAGGCTGATGAAGTTCACCGCACTCCTTCCGCCTAAACATTTATTCACCTTGTTTGAAATTTTATTCTTCTTTTTCTATATTATCATAGGCAGCGCACTAGCGCTACCTAAGTAAAGAATGATGTTGGCACAATATATTGTTTATTTATTTATAGCCAAAAGTGATTGGAGGACAACAAGCCCCACCCCTACATCGATCATTTCCCCAAACACATCCAATCAAAATTTGAGCCATTTGTTCAAAAAATAGTCCAAAGATCACGAAAAGTAGTTGTGATGGTAGTGGGAGAAGTAGTAGCAGTATTAGCGTTGTATTAATAATAGTAGTAACAGTACTAACAGCAGTAATAATAACGGTAGTACAATGCACATATTACCTATTGGTCCGGTGAATGCCTCCTTCACGAGGCCCCGGACGTTCCCCCTTGGCAGGGAGAATTTTTCTAAAAACACGACTTATACGCCCTTTTGACTCCCTTCTGATAATCTTTTCTCCTAAATGTTCTTAGCCTTACAAGCAGTTGCAATTGAAGTAGTAGTTAAAGTAGTTTAGTAGTAGTAGCAGTAGTATTAGCAAAAGTAGGAGTGGTATAGGTCGTAAGTGTTAGCAGTGGCATGCACATATTACCTTTTTGTCAATGCATCTTCTTCTATAAGCATTCTCTGAAAGTTCCAACTTAATACCCAAATCGACTCCAGATATACCCTTTTGACAATCTGCATACACATAGTGTGTTTTGATTTGGTTCAAATTTCCCTCAGTATTCTGTCAAATTTTCACCTTCATACGTGTAGCCTTGATTGTACTAGAATCGTAGTAGTAGGGGCAGTACTAGTAGGAAAGTAGTAGCAGCAGTATTAAGAGCAGTAGTAGCAGGCACATGTTGCCAGTTGGACATCCCACTCATGATGCCCCAGAAGTTTCCTCTTGATACAGTAAGCCATTCCAAAAGTATTGCTGATACATCCGTATCAGCAACCTGTATGCACATGTTATGTTTTGATTTAGCTACTTTCCCCTAAACTTTTCCTCAGATGTTCATTTTAATATCCTTAACCTTGGTAGTACTCGCTGCAGAGGCAGTAGTTTTAGTGGTAATAGTGGTAGTAATGATAGCAGTAGTAGTGCTGGTGGTTTTAGTAGTATAGTAGTATGATAGCAGTAGTAGTGCTGGTGGTTGTAGTAATATTAGTAGCCTGCAAATATTCTCTTTTGGTCGATTGATCATCTCTCTTATCATTTCTTTAAATTTCAAATTAATATACTCAGTCATTCCTGAATTACGCCCTTTTGGCAACCCGTATATACATAATGTGTTTTGATTTAACTCAACACTCCCCTCAACATTCTCTGAGAGGCTCATCTGAATATCCTTTGTCTTTTTGGAAAGTAAAGATCAAACATTCATACCTTTCTTAATAACTTATACTATATGTAAGCAATGAACGAATTGCCTAACTTACAGCCCTTGCCCTGAGGGCTGTATGGGATTTGACATCTCCAAAGGCATAATTACTGGCCCTTTCTTTAGTGCTGAAGAAAATAGATGCCTTAATTTGCCTAAATTTTGATCGCTAAATTTAGATCGATTTTTTGTTTTCCGAAGTTTCTACGACAATTCCTTCTGTACCCAGTGCCTTGGTCTAAAAAAAAATAAAAAAATAAATAATACATTACGCCCATATCGCTTTGCCCATAATTATCCACAGCTCAGGGCACAATTTCCAATCGAATGAGGTCCTTTCAAAGTTTCTACGACAACTCCTTCCATACGAAGTGCCCTGGTCTAAAAAAAAAACAATAAAAAAATAATTATAGGCCTACATTGAAGCAAAAGGAACATAATGCACGCAAGCTTTTTATCTTCCAAGCCCTAAAATATTTCACAGTTGCTATAAACTCTTAGGCAACAAAAACAATGAATAATTCTACTCGCTTTCCATTTGGACCGAACCCATAATCGCTACGACATAATTTCTAAGACTTTCGCAGGTCATAGGGGGTCAAAGCAATTTCATAGGTCAAAGCAATAATAGTGGATAAGTTGAGGCTTTTGCCTTACGGGCTTCTAAACCATTCGCTACAAAACATCGTAACGCAACAATTATGTCTCTCGAATCAGATCCCAAAATATCTTGAAACAGCAGTATATCCCCGCAAAAAAATTGTTCAACCTATATTCAATCTCCCGAGAGAGGAAGCAAACTAGCAAACACACTTACCTCCCGAGCCATCCACATCGTAAAACTTCCAGGATCCCACATGCTACTACTACTACTACTAACTCACTGAAGTATCAAGCCCCCTAAGCAGTGGCGGATCCAGGTGGGCAAGAAGGGTGCGCGCCCTCTAATGTAGTCTAAAGTAGTGTAATTTACTGAATTAACGCAAGTTTGCGTTAATTAAACTTGCTCCTACCGCAAGTTTATTGTATCAACCCATTTTGCGCCCTCCCCCCTAAAAATTCCTGGATCCGCCCTTGCGCCTGAGGCTAACACAATTATGCACTTTCCTCCTGTATCCCAATCTATTCAAAGCCCCCCTCTTTACACACTCTCAAAAAGTCCGCATTTCCCTCAAATCTTTTCTTACGACGTCCTCCTATCCCATTAGGGGACTACCTGTTATTCTTTTGGCCCCAGATGGTTGGCCGAGAAGGAAAATCTTTGGAAATGTGTCATCCTTCATCCGCAGAACGTGTCCTATAAGCCAGCTCATTCTTTTTCGCATTATAGCCCTAGAAAGTGAAATTGAACGACATTTTCGTACAGCTTAGGCTACTGTTTGAGATGCGGTCATTCAGCCGGGTATCCAAAGCACTCCGTTGCTAATTTCTCTAGAAAACATATAGCAAATCTTCCTCCGTCATTCAGAGCGCCCATGCTTCAGAACCATACTTGACCACTGTTATCACTGTAGCTTCCAAGGTTAAAATCTTGGATCGCAGACTTATCTTCCTACTTTTCCCAAAAATTTTAACTGTGAAAAAACACCCTGGGACTTTGCTATTCTACCATTATATGGCTCTATTCCCTTGTATGACCCTCTTACGGCGCAGATCAGGTAGGCCTCACCTTGAAGGATTACCTTTAAGGATTAAACTAATAAGATTATTTTGGAAGCCTATAACTCTTATAAAATGCATAAACTGTAGGTTCTAGCTTTTTTTCCCCACAACTCGCAACCATAATGGGCCAAAGGCAACAATTTTGCCGTGAAGATGTTTTTGCGCATCTTCATATTTTTAATTTCTATGATACGTTTTTATCGAAGTAGAGAACAAACAGATACCTTTGCTCGTGAAATCAGCAATTTTAAGCCGCTCGGTTCAATTCCAATTTTTTGTAGCTACAAATTCCCAAATATTTATGCTATCGGTTTGTTTTAGTTGACTCTCCACCATAGCTAAATGATTAAGTCTGGGGTAATTTGAGTTTCCTACTATGAAAGATTACAATATTTGTCTTAGATACGTTCAGCTTAAATCCATTGAATTCTAGGTAAGCTTCAGTTAGGGCCAATTTTCAAGAGGATGAGAAGTGGATGAAAATCAAGCATGAGTAGAGAGGGGGTACCAGTCCCATTGCTCACCTCTGCTGCCATCTACAATTTAGTGTAACGTTGACAGTACATAATTTATGGTTTTTGTCACTTAGAATGAAAAAATAGAATTTTTCTCACTTGAAAAACAGGATTTTTCTCACATTGATGGATGTTTCTTGGACGGTTATGAGTGTTGGTCAATTTATTTGATGTTTTTCATGCATGTCAACAGCAATTTATGTCTGTTTTATAGTTTTTGTCACTGAGAATGAAAAAACAGGATTTTTCTGATGTATTTCCAAGGAGAGTTGTCTCCGGGCGAAGTTTATTAATGTCTTTGGAATTCGTCCAGGAGAATTGTTTCCGGGTGAAGTTTATTATTGTCTGACGGATGATGTCAAGGTTGATTGATTTGTCACGAAAGGGGAATTTATTTGTTGTTTTTCTTGGATGTCAACAGCAATTTATGTCTGTTTTATGGTTTTTGTCAGTGAGATTTGTAGCGTTGAAAGAATTAGTATTTGTAGCGATGAAAGCATTAGGACTTGAAATTCTGAAGTCTTAGAGCTTTGTTTCCACGGCATAATTAGATCTGACTTCATAGACACGAATAATTATAGGCTAATAGGGGTTAAAAACTTTTTCCAAACTGTGGTAATGACAACTTTTAGTACTTGTAGGGATGAAAAAATGTGGCCTCTTCTTTCTCGAGCTATCTGGAGATCCGATTCCCTGGGAGAATTTGCCTTGGAGACATGTGAACTAATTACCTATTATCAGACTAGATGCAGACATATAAGATGAAATAAACACAGATAAAAAGGCAATAGATTTATTGAACTTACATGCTTAGGTGCACAGCAATGGGTCACTTCAAATGACAATGACGGTGACAAGAATATAAGAATTTCGTCTGAATGGTCCTAAATCTAGTTAACGAATTCTTTCAAATCTGATTTTTGAATCCCTCTCAATCTGATTTACTAATAATCTTAAAAAGCACATCTACCCCACTATCAAACATAGCTTTTCAGTCCTGCGCCGTGAGGACTGGCTCATAATTGGCCCTAGTGGTTCAAGGATGCGAACCTTTCGTCCAATGAATTCTTTTAAATATTTTTGATGATTCAAGCGTTCACACGGTTTTTTGCCATTTAAACTTCCTTAGAAATATCGTACGTAGCATATTTTTTATTTCTCACTCTCTTAGTGAAATCTTAAGCCTGGATAGTGCTGTTCTTTGTCTGAGGTGACTGCACTTTTTCTCTTTGCTGATTAAGGACTTCATTTTTGAAACTAGGTTTAACTTAATTATAGGAAATCGGAATTATCTTTAAAAAGGAGGAACTTTATTTTGGTATTTTAAATATGACGCATCTTACTCATGAAACATATCACCCTTCCCATCAATTAACGACGTCCCGTCAATAGTAACTGTTTGCCTTTTATCTTTTTAAAATGTTTACTATTTACTAGCTATTTCTTTTACATATTTATATTAAATATATATCATGGCTTCATCAGGAGTGCCAAAAAATTTCTCTACTACTTTTCTTATTTTATTATATATCCCTATCTAAAATTCATCTACCGGACTAAGATTATTCATGGTTCTAGGGTAGCTACTATATTAAAGGTTTTTTTTCTACACCTAACACTACATACAAAAACTATTTAAAACACACAATATTGTGTTTACCATGTTCACTGGTAATTTTAAAACACCTTCACTATTGGGATTCTTGAATTATTAAAGTTAATAGGAATTAGCATATGCATATTCACATATAATCATCACCTTCGAGTCTTTATTGTACTTAATCCTTCTGTTGTAATTATTGTCCTTCACTCTATTTGTCTTGGCAAAAACTTTGAAGCATTTACGTTATGGTTTCTTCATGGAACAGTTAGAGTCTGGTTGTCTCTACACGACAAGTTTATTCTAATAGTTAACTGGGACAGGATGCTTTCCCGCTACAGCTGCTGATGTATTTCTTCTCAGGACATCCTTTTTTAGGATATTTTGAGGCACATAGAGAATGTATTCTGGCGTCGAATTGTTCATTTGTGCCTTTTATAAAATTGTTAGCTCATATCTTGCGTTACTTAGCCTTTGCGGTGATTCCTAGGTTAATTACGGGGTAATTGAAGTTTGGATTTGAAATAGGTTGTTGTCATACTATAGTGACTCTTTTAACATATTGTCTTTAAGTTCAACTTCAAACATCTTCAAATATCATTTAACTTCAAATATCATTAAATATCGTTTATCTTGTACTGCTCGATGGGGTTCTTAGAATTAAACTTAAAATTGTCTTTAACTTCAGCTTCAAATATCTTCGAATGTCTTTAAATATCATTTGACTTCAAATATCGTTAAATACCGTTTAGCTTCAAGTATCATCGCTATACTGCAAAATGATCCCTGGGTTTGTAATTAGTATCAAAGGCAACATCTATGCATTTATATCTTTTACTGACTAAAGGGTTTCTCAGCGTTTATGTTATTATATAGATCGTTAAAGTACTGGATACTAAGATTCAAATAAGTGTTAACTGATATGTAATATGGTTCATTGTCGAAGAAACAACGATCAAAGGTAACTGTTGTTTTCGCAGACGAAGTTGAGATGAAAATTGCCTGGAGTCTATGGTGAGTACTCTTCGTTGGTTGAGATATGATGAAAATAGATGCTACTGTGTTGTATCTGTACTGGGCAGCTCATTGTAATGCTCAATAACCAATGTGTCCATTTACTTCCTGTAATAAAAGTAACGAGGCAGAATCACACATTCTTTGAAGTAAATACTCATACAATAATTCACGCATTAATTGGGTTATAATAAAACAACATAGTTCCCATTGGGAAAGTCAATACATAGAAGTTTCTTCTAAGTTGTTATAGCCTAACGATTTCATGAAATATTAATTCTTCAACTTTAAGTGTGGTCTCTTATTATACTTTCTAATATACACTATTACATACACTTTATTTTAACTTCTTTCAACACTTAGTTAATTTTACAATAGATTTAAAAAAATCATTTAAACAGAGTTTATGCCACATGGTTAATCTTTTGAGGTCTAATTTTACAACATATTTCATGCCTGCATTGTTCACGCACGTCCGTGCTGTTGAAGAAACGCATGTTGCAGCGTCGTAACCACACGGTTTTCCGTAAACGATACTACAATGAGGGAATAAGACATAACAAGGACGAATGGAGACCTCTATACCCACTCGTTTTGTGATGTCTCCCCTATTTCTTGGCTTAGACGTTCTCATGGGGCTCCGGGTTTAACCTCAGCATTTCAGCTGTTTCCCCGTGTTCTTCTCTTGGATTTCGTCTTATTAGTCTTAGGATTTTTCCGTAATTACAAGTCAATAGGGTTCTTATGGTCAGGGAGGTTGCGAATACGAAACCGGCCAGTAGTATGTTCCACCAGGAATTGGTCGAGAATAATCCGTATTTATTATCTACATACGTTAATCTTTGGTCTTCATTTGTAAATAGGGGAATCTGCAAATCTAATTCTTCTCTTATTTTTGTAAGCCTTATTGTCCCTTTATTATTTTCTATTTTTGACCATATCGAGGTTTTTATTTTCTCGTTTTCTATATTGGGAATAGTGTATGACAGGTTGATCGCCTTGAAGTTAGTTATTTTGGGGCTTATTATCTTTGTGCTCGTGGTAATTAACTGTGTTCGGACGGTTGACTCTTTAGTTACGAGTCGACACCCTTGTTTGATGGTTATCGTACCCACATTTTGTAATAGTAATTCTGTTTTGTAGCTTGGGTCTATTCCTTCTGTATTATTGTAACAAGCCCAAGTTCTGACAGTTTCTCTTGGAACTGAGAATAACCAAAGGTCATTTCTAAGGTGTATGAATATTTCTCGCTTAGTACTTCCTATCAAAGCTTCGCATGAATTCGGTGTTTCTTCCTGTTGTGTGTCTTTGAAAAATATATCTAACATACAGGATCCAGACTTGACACTATAAATAGGTAACGTAATTTGCCATACTAAGTTTTTGAATGGTACGCACTCTATTAAGTCTTGTGGATTGGCTTGGGTATATTTTCGTCTATCTTGATCAATAAGCAAGTACTCTGCTTCCGGCGTGATAGTCACAAATGAATTCGTCTTCTTTATGTTAGCTGGGAAGGTTAAAATTTTGTACAGGTCGTAAACGGATTGTTGATTTATCAATGGAATTGTTACTACTATAAATAGCTGTTCATTTATTTCCGTGACGTGGACTTTTAATTTAGTATAGTAATGGAATAAATTTGATACTTCTGGTTCTACTGGCAAATGTAAACCAAACGTTAGGTGCGTTTTTATTTTGTCTAGCATAATTTTTAGGCTAGATGGATCTACTAGGTCGTAGGACAAAGTTCCTCCCGTGAGGGCAAATAGTGCAAACTCGAACTTGCTGACGTCTGTCGCCAAATTTAGTAGTGACATGGTAATTGTATCGAGTGAAACCATAGTTAAGCTCGCGTCCATTACCACGTGGTCCACTTCATTCCTTAAGTAGTTCATTACGTTTATAGTTTTTGAGATTCTCTTAGATATCATATCAATTTTATCTCTCTGGTAATATGCTACGCTGGCTTGTATCTCCTGAACGTGTAATGTTACGTTCATGGCATTATTCAACTTTCTTACACTTTCTCTTAGGCTGTTTAGATCCTCCTCTGTCGTTAAACCGAAAAGGCGGGAGGCGAATTCTCCGATGATGGGAATTAGGCCTGTAGACCTAAGGTATTTATTTCTTCGAAAGAATACTTCGAAAATCTTCGTGGTACTTTGTTTTAATTTGTGTAATTCCGTGTTGAATAATTCAAATAGGGCTTGTAATCTTTGTCTATATAGTATTGAGTAGGCCTGATGAATTGAAATTTTTTGTGTACTTTTCTCGTTTAGGTTGGGTAACGGTTGTTCGTCATTCGTTGCGTAATTTCCATCGTAAGGTTTTTCCTTCCCTGTAGTCAGTAGTTTAGGTTTTTGTATCAATTTTGTTTTAGCAACGTCTTTCGCTAAGTATTCCGTATTATCAGCCAGTCTTTTCCCTCTGTTTTCCTCAGTGCTTGTTCCAAGTGCCATGTCAAGTCCTGTACTTTTCTCATCAGGGTCATCTATCATGAATTTTGATTTTTGTATGGGTACAACTGAAGTTGGAAATTCTTTATTATCTTTATTATGGATGATTTGACTGGCTTGTAGTCCTTTGTTCAATCTAAGGTATAGAAATATCGATTCCTTGAGTTCATTCGTGTTTTTTTCTAGTCTTGTTACTTGTTGGAACAAGGTCTCGAAAGGTTTGGGGTCCAATTTCATGAAGATTTTCCATGCGTCGTGGCTAACTAGCAGTGAATTTTCATGCTTGAATATTACTCCATGTTTTAAAATATCGTGGACCACTGCGCAAACAACGAGGATTATGATAATATTCTTAGGTGTCATCTTATTGTTTGTTTCTAGAATTGATTTGTCATTACTTGTACATATTTTTTTTGCAAAATTATTTTTTTTATTGTTTTGTTATTATCATATATATATTTTTTTTTTTTTCAAAGGCACTTTAATTTTTACTTAGGTTATTTGTTATTATGTAATCATTTTGTGGCATTGGCCAAAGAAAATTGATTTGTAGGCGTGAAACAGATTAATTATTTTATAATTAGATAGGTTAGGAAAGTAAAGTTAGAGGCGTAAAACAGAATAATTATTCTAGTAAAGATTTGTAGGCGTAAAACAGAATAATTGTTTTATGATTAGATAGGTTAGGAAAGTAAAGTTAGGACCTCCGAGCTTAATTCTGGTCGTGACATACCTCTATGACTGGTTGAGATATAACTTTAAAGTGTTGTTAATAATCGCTATACAATTTAATTTTACATTATATTTCTTGAGTAAGGAACACATGAATAAGCGAGCGTGCAGCACATAATTACACTGGTATCCTATTTCATGTGTAGGTCTAAAATAATTATAATCTGCACTAAGACAAAATGGTTTATGTATACGAGGCTCCTTTTTCCACAGTTACCCACTAAAAGGTAGTTTTGAGCTTAGAACCTTCTCTTGATTTTCTTATAATTATTTTTATAGGCGTCTCATATTCTTCGATTTGTTTTCTTACTTTTCAGGAATAATTTACTACGGAGGGAATTGTATTATTCAGATTCCTGGTCAAATAAAAATTGTTTTTAATATTGAATTTCCTCTAAAGGATGATGTATGCCTTCATACTTGACACATTGGGGATTTTTTTCAAGGTTATAGCAAATTTTGGGGGCTCTGCATTTATCAAGGAGTAATAAGTCTGTTTGAGTGGGTCCCTTGCAATAGAAATACTTGATGTTGTGGTTCTTTTGTAGGCGTCTTATCAATAATTGGAAAAAAGTAAGGTGTTTTACGCTTCTTTTTCTCTACTTTGTTTTAACCACTCTTCGAGCCAGGCGATACTTGGGAATCTTTGAATGTGCTAAACAAAACTTGTAAGTGTAGGGAAGGTACTCTTTAGTCTTGTTGGTTAAATTCCCTTCCTTCTTGTATATTTTATTTCCTTGTTCGTCCACGACTAACATAGCTGCCGAATATATAATGTTTTCCTTTGCGTTCATTATGGTAATGAACTCAGTATCAATTATCGCCTTTCGAATAGGTTTTGATTCCATTGTCATGATCTGGAAATGCTCACGGTTAGGACACTCCACGATCCTGTTCGGGTATAGGACCAATAATTTCTCTTGGAAAAGAAATCATGATAGCCCTGATCTGGTGTTTTTTTTTTTTATTAAGCTGCCAGATATAATGGTATTGCCTACTGAATTGCATAGTTTAAAAACTAAACTTCTTTTCAAAATACCCGACGCTCCGAACTAGTCGTGTTTACTTCAGCTAATAAAAACAAATTCGCTCTATCAAAATATACTGAAAACTGGCGGAAATTTGTACGGGTATCATGGGGGTGAAGAAATATAGGTTTCAAAAGGAAATCTCTTTAGTAGTCACTATATCAGAATTGGATAATTTAATGTACATGTTGCTCAGATAAATTTCGCATGAACTAAAAAAAGGGGGAAACAGGAAAAATTGACAAAAATAAACGTTTTTCACTAAATGAAGCACAATCTTTTCAAGTTAAACATAAACCTTAGTCTAACTTAAATAAATTATCAGGTTCTAATTAGTTTAATTGAGATAATTGAATTTTAATTAATAACTTATTGAGAGATTATATTTTAATAAATAATTAAAGTAAAAAATTGAGTACGAATTGATTATTAGTTTAATTAAATAAGAATTTGACTGATATTTTTAGCAAGAAAAACGGCAAGTAATAAGGATGACTAAACACTAAAAACCTAAAAATAGAGCAAAACACGATTTAGATCAAGTTTTAGCTATGAATAGTGTCAGATTATCGAATTTTTAAGTCAAGTTAGGCATATTTGATTTACTTTTGCTTAATTTTCTTCATAGTTAAATTTTTTTTTTCAATCTTCACGTGGAAGGCAATATCAGTAGGGATTCTACATCTTAGAAAACTCTTATGCCCATTGTAGACAGGAGATTTCGCCTCGACTTAATCCATGCATAAGACCATTAGTAAAGATATCACCGTCATCACCTTGCAGTCTTCTTATTGGTAGAAATTAAATGATTAGTAAAAAAATTTTCGTTTTTGATGACATCAATCTTTGTTTGGACCTGGGTCGATTCTTCATAGAAAATCCGAGGGGACCGCCAAAACCCAACAAATTAAAAGGTCCGTTATTGATCTCAATAACTGGGTACATTATAGATTATCCAACTGATTAATTCTCATTTATAGGGGCATAGTTGATTTTTGTAGGGTAGCTACCTAGTAGGAAGAATGTGCCACAGAGGACCTAAAAACACTGTTTGTCACCATTGGTCGACCATGAGCTTCCCACCTTGGGCCTTTCTCTCTGATCGCCGACGTTCTGACATCACTTGTATTATATATATATATATTTTTTTTCATTAATATTTACTTGGTTAACTTTACTTGCACACTGTTAAATTGGTGTTAAATTTATTATCTTTGAAATTTGTCTTTACATTAATTAGGGATATTTCCATCTGTCAGGTTTTTTAACCGTTCTACCTGATGGTGTCGTTATTTTCTGTTATGTTTCTTGCGGTTTTTTATTTTTCTGTTTTTCTAACGAAATAAGGTCAAACTTTTTGTATTGTTTTTTCCAAAACTCTTGCCCTTTTAATCTTGTTTCCTTCGCGTGTGCAGCTGCTGAATTCGGTTTTGATTTCCCTTTTTCTTTAGCTACTATATGGTCTGATTCACCGTCGGACTCTTCGGAACTGGTTTCCGACGAATCCAAATTGGAACTTTTAGAGGTGGAACTTTTTGAGGTATCGCCTGCCCTTCCTTCGTAAATTTCTACTCCCCTGGAAGTAGAAGGTTTATTCCCTAAGTCCTCGTCTTGAGTCGTAACAGATTTTGAGCATAACAGATTTTCGGGTATTTCAGACTGTGTCGCAAACCATATTTCTGATTTGCTAATCACTGGTTCAATCTTCTGTGATATTTGAATTTTTTGGATCGTTTTGGGAGGGACTTTTGTTTTCCTTATCGTGAATCCGTAATATTTCTCTTTATTTTCATTGTTTATTCGATTCATACTGGCGCTATGCTGCGCCATTGTGGCATCTTGTGGCGTCACGTTGGGTTTTATTATGTTCTTCCATAATTCCGCTATTTTCTTAATTTCATTTGACCTGTACTGTCGCATATCTCCTAGTTTTATTTTCGCAGATTCAATACTTTTATCATTTAAATATACTTCATTTCTGCAATATCTCTCAGGGTAATTGAACAAATTTCCAATTATGCCATGTCTTTGCGAGACATGAGGTTCATAATACTTCGACATTAGACCACTAGAAATTTTGTTTACTGTTATGTTGTCTTCGTAACCTCTGTTACGATTTCTTAAGGTAGAAATTTCTTCCCCTACCTTAGCTGGGTAGACAAGCCTCTTATTGGCTACGTTTAATAGTATCCTATTAGACCTTAGAAAATGTGCGCCTTTAATAGCTTCATATGGGAAGTTATCGCATATAATAAAATTTGTCATAAAGGTTCTATTGTCTCTTTTACGTTTAGGCAAATTGAACCTTTTGCATTTAATTTATGACCTATCACGCTCGTTAAATTGGGATTATTAGGGTTCCTCTGTCGCCTAGTATGCAGAGGCAACATATTAAATACGCAGGAGTTTATGATACTAATTTTTGCACCTGAGTCAATCAAAGCCTTAAAATAAACATTTTCTACACAAAAATCATTAAATATAGGTAACTTGTTATTAATATTACTACAAGACGGCACTAATATTGTCTTGGCCCTATTAAATATTCCGTGAACCTTCTGGGTCCAATTTATATTTTTGAGGAGCCTGAAACGTTTCTCTGAGGATTTATTTTAATTGTAGGTGCACGTAATACATATTCAGACGTAATAGGTTCCGTATGCATATTTAATTGATTTACTTCTGTTTATCTTTGTCATGTATTATTATGGTAACATGGATGTCTCGTGTTGGTGCCGCTTGCTGACGTTGACTGCCTATGCCGTTGGCTTGCAAAATTTTCATTTCCCATCGGCAAATTTTCGCGATTTCTATATGGCATTCTTGCATTGTATTGGCCATTGTGAGTATTCGGGTTTTCAAATCGGTAATTAATTTGTATGTTGGGGGGAGGGTTATACAAATTTTGTTGGTACGCATTATAAGGTACTGATTGGTGCAATCTTCCCTGGTTGTAGCCTAGTGCACCACCAGCGCTAAAATTTGTTCTTTGGAACAAATGGTTGCCGTAGTTTTGCCTACTGCCGACAGCAATTCTTGGTATGCGGTTGGGGACATAATGGCACTCTTTCGCGATATGGCCAACGCGATTACAATTATGGCACCTTATTATTGTAGGGTTATTTCCATAATTAGATTGTTTAATAGGCTGAAAACATACTGTTTTCTGCCTGGCCTTGTGTTATATTTCTTTGTGGCACTGGGGAGTTATTCCTCGAAAAGTAATTGGGGGATGCCTGATCGCCCTTGAAGATTAGGTTCGCGTTTGAATCGCTTAAGCTATTTATTTTTGCTTTACTAATATTAGCAACCATTGTATCAACTTCGATCATTCGCTCTACCTCCTGAACTGCGAGATCCAACGTCTGAACATTTTTGGATATTACCACCCTATATAGTTTTGGGGGTAGCCCTAGCAAAAAGGTATTTAGTATGACTTTTCATACAGTTTCCCCGAACCACTTTCGTATTTTGCCTCTACAGAAATGCGTATATTATCAAGATATTCTCTTATATTTTGTGAAAAGTCAAAGATTACTGCTCCGTGTTTTAATTTATTTATGGAACTGGTGTCTATAAACCTATCTTTAAATGCTTTTAACAAGTTATCAACCATATTTATTGGCAAGTTGGCGTTATTGCCTATGGTCAGTTCGATATGTTTTAGAAAGGTTAAGGCCTTGCCTTTGAATCGTAGTAGGAGCATGTATTTTAGCGCTCCAACGTCTGTTTGTATTAGTTGTACAAACTGGGTCAATTGGATATTAAATTCGTCAATATCTGATTGACCATTGTACTCTGGTATAGATTTTGCTATTTCTATATTTTCCTATTTCTATATTGCTATTTCTATCGTCCACTATGCGCCTTGTAAGTTCTTCCACTATCAGGGTTTTCGATTTTAAAAGTATATTCGTTATCGTGATTTTTGACTATTCTGTACGTTCCAGAATATTTGTTGGAAAATTTTTTTCCTTCCGTTTTTGCCTCGTTCTTTAGGTAAACGAAGTCTCCTACTTTGAAATCTATACTCCCCTTGACTTTGGGTTGGTTTCTAAGCTCTTGGTTTATTTTACATTTTTCTAACTCTTGCCTAACTATTTTGTAAGTTTTCTTCATCCTATTTATGAATTCTTTTTTATAATCTTCTGAGTTGTTATAGTAATGCCGAGATTCAATAATCTCATCATACGGGATTTTAAAATCACGACCAAAAAGTAAATAAAATGGATTGTCTTTGGTTGTTTCGGAATAAGCAGTGTTGATTACGTTAGTTAAATAAGGTAAGAATTTATCCCAGTCGCTTCTGTTGTCTTTTGTATAAATACTTAATACGTTCGAAAATATTTTATGCCTGTTTTCTATTTTACCATTAGCTTGTGGGTGGTACGGGGCTGTCACCATTTTCTCTATATTAAGAAAACTCATTAAATCTTTTGTTACTTTCGAAACAAAATTGCTCCCGTTGTGGTTTTCAACACATTTTATTTTATCAGGGTCTGGGGATATCTCTCCCTGGGTTACTACTGCTCCTAAAAATTTAATCTTAGGTTGAAATAAATTTACTTTCTCAGGCCGGCATTTTAAATTGCCTTGTCTGAACTTTTTGAATACCTTAGCTAATGTTGCTAAGTGTTGTTCAGTGTTTTCCTCCACGCATATAATATCATCAACAAAATGAATTATATTCTTTAATCCTCTTAACAGGTGCAATAGGGATCTACATAGCAAGGTTGAACTTGTTTTCAGTCCAAATGGTACCCTTAAGTATTCATATGAACCACATTCAGATGCTGAAAATGCAGTTTTGTGGACATCTTTTTTGGCTATTTACACTTGGTGGTAGAGTTGGGTAAGGTCCAAAGAAGTAAAAATTTTGTTTTTGCTTGAAATTGAGTCAAGACTTTCATCTATTCTTGGTAGAGGAAATTTATCGCTAACTACCTGCTTGTTCAGGGCTCTATAATCTACTACGAGTCTAAGATCGCCATTCTTTTTTGGTACTAAGATCACTGGTGCGCTACACGGACGTATACTTGGGCGTATAATTTTGTTTTTTTATAATTCGTGGATTTTATTTTTTAACCAATCTTTGTGCTTATATGGCACACGGTATGGCTGTTTTGCAACGGGATTACCAGTCGTTAAAATTGAATGTTCGTAAAATGGAATAAACCCGATGTCATCTTAAGATGTAGAAAATACATCCATAAAATTCCATTATAAATCGCATAATTTTTCTTAAGTTCCAAGTCCGTAATATGATCCATATTAAATTTGTTTAAAAATTGCGATTTAGTTAAAGGATATTTGTTATTTGAAGTTTTAATACCGTTAACTAGTTTTTTTTTTTAGAATTTTCCCATCTTTTTAAATCATTCTCCGTTAAAACCTGGATTTGAACTAGACACGTCCCCTTTTTAATTGTAATTGTATAATTTTCGTGATTATTAGTTACCCAAATAAAACCTTCCCTTTTGTCATAAGATATAATCTGTTCCTCGCATAACAGATTTTCGGGTATTTCAGACTGTGTCGCAAACCATATTTCTGATTTGCTAATCACTGGTTCAATCATCTGTGATATTTGAATTTTTTGGATCGTTTTGGGAGGGACTTTTGTTTTCCTTATCGTGAATCCGTAATATTTCTCTTTATTTTCATTGTTTATTAGATTCATACTGGCGCTATGATGCGCCATTGCGGCATCTTGTGGCGTCACGTTGGGTTTTATTATGTTCTTCCATAAATCCGCTATTTTCTTAATTTCATTTGACCTGTACTGTCGCATATCTCCTATTTTCATTTTCGCAGATTCAATACTTTTATCATTTAAATATACTTTATTTCTGCAATATCTCTCAGGTTAATTGAACAAATTTCCAATTATGCCATGTCTTTGCGAGACATGAGGATCAAAATACTTCGACATTATACCACTAAAAATTTTGTTTACTGTTATGTTGTCTTTGTAATCCCTGTTACGATTTCTTAAGGTAGAAATTTCTTCCTCTACCTTAGCTGGGGAGACAAGCCTCTTATTGGCTATGTCTAATAGTATCCTATTAGACCTTAGAAAATGTGTGCCTTTAATAGCCTCATGTGGAAAGTTATTACATAGAATAAAATTTGCCATAAAGTTTTTATTGTCTCTTTTACGTTTAGGCAAATTGAACCTTTTGCATTTAATTTATGACCTGTCACGCTCGTTAAATTGGGATTATTAGGGTTCCTCTGTCGCCTAGTATGCAGAGGTAACATATTAAATACGCAGGAGTTTATGATACTAATTGTTGCACCTGAGTCAATCAAAGCCTTAAAATAAACATTTTCTACACAAAAATCATTAAATATAGGTAACTTGTTGTTAATGTCACTACAAGATGGCACTAATATTGTCTTGGACCTATTAAATATTCCGGGCACCCTCTGGGTCCAATTTATATTTTTGAGGAGCCTGAGACGTTTCTCTGAGGATTTGTTTCGATTTGCAGCGCACGTAACACGTAGTCAGACGTAATAGGCTTCGTGTGCATATTTAAAGGATGTACTTCTGTTTATTTTCTTTATTTATTATTATGGTAACATGAATGTCTCGTGTCGGTATCGCTTGCTGACGGTGCCTGCCTATGCCGTTGGCTTGCAAAATTTTCATTTCCCATCGTCAAATTTTCGTGATTTCTATATGGAATTCTCGCATTATATTGGCCTTGGCGAGTATTTTGGTTTTCAAATCGGTAATTAATTTGTCTGTTGGGGGAAGGGTTATACAGATTTGGTTGGTACGCATTGTAAAGTACTGATTGGCGCAATCTTCCCTGGTTGTAGCCTAGTGCACCACCAGCGCTAAAATTTGTTCTTTGGAACAAATGGTTGCCGTAGTTTTGCCTACTGCCGACAGCAATTCTTGGTATGCGGTTGGGGACATAATGGCAATCTTTCGCGATACGGCCAACGCGATTACAATTATGGCACCTTATTATTGTAGGGTTATTTCCATAATTAGATTGTTTAATAGGCTGAAAACGTACTGTTTTCTCCCTAGCGGATTCTTGCGTTTTATTTCTTTGTGGCACTGGGGAGTTATTCCTCGAAAAGTAATTGGGGGATGCCTGATCGCCCTTGAAGATTAGGTTCGCGTTTGAATCACTTAGGCTATTTATTTTTGCTTTACTATGATTAGCAACCATTGTATCAACTTCGATCAATCGCTCTACCTCCTGAACTGCAAGATCCAACGTCTGAATATTTTTGGATATTACCACCCTATATAGTTTTGGGGGTAGCCCTTGCAAAAAGGTATTTAGTATGACTTTTTCATACAGTTGTCCCGAACCACTTCCATATTTTGCCTCTACAGAAATGCGTATATTATCAAGATATTCCATTATATTCTGTGAAAAGTCAAAGATTACTGCTCCGTGTTTTAATTTATTTATGGAACTGGTGTCTATAAACCTATCTAAAAATTATCTATCTCCTTTCTAAGAGTTTTGAATTTATCCGATAATGCATCATCATTCACAAAATAATCAATTAGTGCTACACACATTTCGTTCTTTTTTTGCTTTCTTTTTATATTTTCTAAAAACAAGGGACAATAGTTAATCTTATTTTCTTTTACTGTGTCTTTGACTTTGTTTTTCTTAAATTCGTGTTTGCTTTTAGCATTGATAGCATTAACTTCATTTTTTTCAGTTTCCGACGGAATATTTTCTGGGTATCTACTCAAAAAGTCGCAAGCTGCGTTTTGTTTACCTTTTAAATGTTCAGATTCGTAATGTAGGTCTTGGATTTTCATAATCCATCTAGCTAGAATGCCCGTGGGTTTTTTAAATGTGCGCAGGTACTGCAAGCTTTTATAGTCAGATCGTAGGATAAATTTTCGACCAAGTAAATAATGTCTAAATTTGTCCAGGTGGTGGATAATAGATAATAATTCTAATTGTGTGGCGGAATAACTAATTTCTCGTTTTGATAATGTTTTACTCGAATAGCATATAACTTTTTCTATTTGTTTAGGTGTTCCCTCTAGAGGATTAGGGTTTTCTACTGGGATTATTTGCAAAAGAATTGCGCCAATGCCTTTTGAACTAGCATCCGTTGTAACCACAAATCTTCCGTTTTCGAAATCAGGGAGTGACAGTATTGGTTCAGAAGTGAGTGCCTTTTCGAGATGGTCTAGAGACGTTTGAGCTTCCTGGGACCAGGTGACAGTATGGGAATTCCCTTTAGTTAATTCTGTGAGGGGTTTTGACATTTGGGCGTAATTGCGTACGAATTTTCTAAAGTAGCCAGTAAGACCTAAAATTCCCCTTAATTCTTTCATAGTTCTGGGGGGCTTGAGGTTTTCAACACATTTTATTTTATCAGGGTCTGGGGATATCTCTCTCTGGGTTACTACTACTCCTAAGAATTTAATCTTAGGTTGAAATAAATTTACTTTCTCAGGCCGGCATTTTAAATTGCCTTGCCTGAAATTCTCGAACATCTTAGCTAATGTTGCTAAGTGTTGTTCAGTGTTTTCCTCCACGCATATAATATCATCAACAAAATGAATTATATTCTTTAATCCTCTTAACAGGTGCAATATGCGTCTACATAGCGCGATTGAGCTTGTTTTCAGTCCAAATAGTACTCTTAAGTATTCATATGAACCACATTCGGATGCGGAAAATGCAGTTTTGTGGACATCCTTTTCGGCTATTTTCACTTGGTGGTAGACTTGGGTAAGGTCCAAAGAAGTAAAAATTTTGTTTTTGCTTGAAATTGAGTCAAGAATTTCATCTATTCTTGGTAGAGGAAATTTATCGCTGACTACCTGCTTGTTGAGAGCCCCAGAATCCGATCAAAATTTACGATCTCCATTCTCGTTTGATAATAAGATCACTCATGCGTTATATGAGCTTGAAATTGTGTTTATAATTTAGTTTTTTTCTAATTCATTGATTTTATTTTTTAACCATTCATTGTTCTTATATGGCACACGGTATGGCTGTTTTGCAACGGGATTACCGGTCGTTAAAAATGAAATTTAATAAAATGGTATTATCCCGATGTCATCTTCAGATGCAGAGAATACATCCTTAAAATTACATAATAATTCGCATAATTTTTTCTTAAGTTCCGAGTCCGTAATATGATCCATATTAAATTTGTTTAAAAATTGCTATTTAGTTAAAGGATATTTGTTATTTGAAGTTTTGATACCGTTAACTAAGTTTCTTTTAGAATTTTCCCATCTATTTAAATCATTCTCCGTTAAAACCTGGATTTGAACTAGACACGTCCCCTTTTTAATTGTAATTGTATCATTTTCGTGATTATTAGTTACCCAAATAAAAGCTTCCCCTTTGTCATGAGATATAATCTGTTCCTTGCATAACGGATTTTCAGGCATTTCAGCCGGCGTCGAAAACCATATTTCATATTTGCTAACCACTGGTTCGATCTTCTGTGATATTTGAATTTTTGCATCGTTTTTGGAGGGACTTTTGTTTTCCTTATCGCGAATCCCTAATATTTCTCTTTATTTTCATTGTTTTTTAGATTCATACTGGCCCTATCCTGCGCCATTGCGACATCCTGTGGCGTCACGTTGGGTTTTATTATGTTTTTCCATAAATCCGCTATTTTCTTAATTTCATTTGACCTGTACTGTCGCATATCTCCTATTTTTATTTTCGCAGATGCAATACTTTTATCATTTAAATATACTTCATTTCTGCAATATCTCTCAGGTTAATTGAACAAATTTCCAATTATGCCATGTCTTTGCGAGACATGAGGATCAAAATACTTCGACATTATACCACTAAAAATTTTGTTTACTGTTATGTTGTCTTCGTAACCTCTGTTACGATTTCTTAAGGTAGAAATTTCTTCCCCTACCTTAGCTGGGTAGACAAGCCTCTCATTGGCTACGTCTAATAGTATTCTATTAGACCTTAGAAAATTTGCGCCTTTAATATATTCATATGGGAAGTTATTGCATATAATAAAATTTGTCATAAAGGTTCTATTGTCTCTTTTTACGTTTAGGCAAATTGAACCTTTTGCATTTAATTTATGACCTGTTACGCTCGTTAAACTGGGATTATTAGGGTTCCTCTGTCGCCTAATATGCAGAGGCAACACATTAAATACGCAAGAGTTTATGATACTAATTGTTGCACCGGAGTCAATCAAAGCCTTAAAACAAACATTTTCTACACAAAAATCATTAATTATAGGTAACTTGTTATTAATATCAGTACAAGAAGGCACTAATATTATCTTGGACCTATTAAATATTCCGGGCACCCTCTGGGTCCTAGTTATATTTCTGAGGGGCCTGAAACGTTTCCCTGAGAATTTATTTCATGTGTCGGTGCCTGTAATAGATATTCAGACGTATTAGGTTCCGTAGGCATATTTAATGGATTTACGTCTGTCTTTCTTCACCATGTAGTATTATGGTAACGTGGATGTCTCTTGTTGGTGCCGCTTGCTGGCGTTGACTGCCAATGCCGTTGGCTTGCAAAATTTTCATTTCCCATCGGCAAATTTTCGTGATTTCTATATGGCATTCTTGCATTTTATTGGCCTTGGCGAGTATTCAGGTTTTCAAATCGGTAATTAATTTGTCTGTTGAAGGGAGGTTTATACAGATTTGGTTGGTACGCATTGTAAGGTACTAATTGGTACAATCCTCACTGGCTGCAGCCTAGTACCCCACTAGCGCTAAAATTTGTTCTTTCGAACATATGTTTGCCGTAGTTTTTCCTACTGCTGACGGCAATTCTTAGTCTGTGGTTGGGGACATAATTGCAATCTCTCGCGATATGCCCAGCACGATTACAATTATAGCACCTTAGTATAGTAGGGTTATTTCCGTACTTAGAGTGTTTGACAGGCTGAAAAAATACTGTTTTCTGCCTGGCGGGTTCTTGCGTTATATTTCTTTGTGGCACTGGAGAGTTATCCCTTGAAAAGAAATTGGGGGATGCCTGATCGCCCTTGAAGATTAGGTTCGCGTTTGAATCACTTAGGCTATTTATTTTTGCTTTACTATGATTAGCAACCATTGTATCAACTTTGATCAATCGCTCTACCTCCTGAACTGCAAGATCCAACGTCTGAATATTTTTGGATATTACCACCCTATAGTTTTGGGGGTAGCCCTTGCAAAAAGGTATTTAGTATGACTTTTTCATACAGTTGCCCCGAACCACTTCCATATTTTGCCTCTACAGATATGCGTATATTATCAAGATATTCCATTATATTCTGTGAAAAGTCAAAGATTCTGCTCCGTGTTTTAATTTATTTATGGAACTGGTGTCTATAAACCTATCTTTAAATGCTTTTAACAAGTTATCAACCGTATTTATTGGCAAGTTGGTGTTATTGCCTATGGTAAGTTCGATCTGTTTTAGAAAGGTTAAGGTCTGGCCTTTTAATCGTAGTAGGAGCATGTCTTTTAACGCTCCAACGTCTGTTTGTGTTAGTTGTACAAACTGGGTCAATTGGATATTAAATTCGTCAATATCCGATTGACCATTGTACTCCGGTATAGATTTTGCTATTTCTATATTTTCCTATTTCTATATTGCTATTTCTATCGTCCACTATGCGCCTTGTAAGTTCTTCCACTATCGGGGTTTTCCATTTTAAAAGTATATTCGTTATCGTACTTTTTTACTATTCTGTACGGTCCAGAATATTTGTTGGAAAGTTTTTTTCCTTCCGTTTTTGCCTCGTTCTTTAGGTAAACGAAGTCTCCTACTTTGAAATCTATACTCCCCTTGACTTTGGGTTGGTTTCTAAGCTCTTGGTTTATTTTATATTTTTCTAACTCTTACCTAACTATTTTATAAGTTTTTCTCATCCTATTTATGAATTCTTGTTTATAATCTTCTGAGTTTTTATAATACTGCCTAAGATTCAATAATCTCATCATACTGGATTCTAAAATGACGACCAAAAAGTAAATAAAATGGATTGTCTTTGATTGTTTCGGAATAAGCAGTGTTGATTACGTTAGTTAAATAAGGTAAGAATTTATCCCAGTCGCTCCTATTGTCTTTTGTATAAATACTTAATACGTTAGAAAATATTTTATTCCTGTTTTCTATTTTAACATTAGCGTGTGGGTGGTATGGGGCTGTCACCATTTTCTCTATATTAAGAAAACTCATTAAATCTTTTGTTACTTTCGAAACAAAATTGCTCCCGTTGTCACTCAAAATTTTATTAGGAATGCCAAATTGTAAAAATAATTTTGCTAATGCCTTACTTGTGGCATAAACAACTTGATTTTTTAATGCTTTTGCAAAAGTAAATCCGGAAAAATAATCTATAACCGAAAGAATACAAGTATGGCCTCTGCTAGAAACAGGTAAGCCTCCACTTGTCCCGTATAGGTCAAATGAGATAATATCGAAGGGGTACTTTGCTACCGGGACCCTTCCCATTGTAGGATTTGGATAAGCTTGGGGTATTTTTCTCAAGTTACATGCTTCGCAAATTCTTTAAGTTTTGTCAGTGCAGATTGTACGTAAAAATATTGTTTCAATTTATGGATCGTTTTCATTACCCCTAAATGTCCACCTATTTCTGAATGAAAATATTCAAATGCAGGCCTTATTAAGTTTTGTGGTAACACAGGTATTATCGAGGTTTGGTTTCTGTTTGTCTCGGCGGTCACAATTCTACACAGTATTTCTTCATCAAGGTCATAGTAAAAATTATCTATCTCCTTTCTAAGAGTTTTGAATTTATCCGATAATGCATCATCATTCACAAAATAATCAATTAGTGCTAAACACATTTCGTCCTTTTTTTGCTTTCTTTTTATATTTTCCAAAGACAAGGGACAATAGTTAATCTTATTTTCTTTTACTGTGTCTTTGACTTTGTTTTTCTTACATTTGTGTTTGCTTTTAGCATTGATAGCATTAACTTCATTTTTTTCAGTTTCCGACGGAATATTTTCTGGGTATCTACTCAAAAAGTCACAAGCTGCATTTTGTTTTAAATGTTCAAATTCGTAATCTAGGTCTTGGATTTTCATAATCCATCTATCTAGAATCCCCGTGGGGTTTTTGAATGTGCGCAGGTACTGCAAGCTTTTATGGTCTGATCGTAGCATAAATTTTCTACCAAGTAAATAATTTCTAAATTTGTCCAGGTGGTGGATAATAGATAATAATTCTAATTGTGTGGCGGAATAACTAATTTCGCGTTTTGATAATGTTTTACTTGAATAGCAAATAACTTTTCTATTTGTTTAGGTGTTCCCTCCAGAGGATTAGGGTTTTCTACTGGAATTATTTGCGAAAGAATTGCGCCAATGCCTTTTGAACTAGCATCCGTTGTAACCACAAATCTTCCGTTTTCGAAATCAGGGAGTGACAGTATTGGTTCAGAAGTGAATGCCTTTTTGAGACGGTCTAGGGAAGTTTGAGCTTCCTGGGACCAGGTGACAGTATGGGAATTCCCTTTAGTTAATTCTGTGAGGAGTTTTGCAATTTGGGCGCAATTGCGTACGAATTTTCTAAAGTAGCGAGTAAGGCCTAAAATTCCCCTTAATTCTTTCATAGTTCTGGGGGGCTTGAGGTTTTCAACACATTTTATTTTATCAGGGTTTGGGGATATCTCTCCCTGGGTTACTACTACTCCTAAAAATTTAATCTTAGGTTGAAATAAATTTACTTTCTCAGGCCGGCATTTTAAATTGCCTTGTCTGAACTTTTTGAATACCTTAGCTAATGTTGCTAAGTGTTGTTCAGTGTTTTCCTCCACGCATATAATATCATCAACAAAATGAATTATATTCTTTAATCCTCTTAACAGGTGCAATAGGGATCTACATAGCGCGATTGAACTTGTTTTCAGTCCAAATGGTACTCTTAAGTATTCATATGAAACACATTCAGATGCTGAAAATGCAGTTTTGTGGACATCCTTTTCGGCTATTTTCACTTGGTGGTAGACTTGGGTAAGGTCCTAAGAAGTAAAAATTTTGTTTTTGCTTGAAATTGAGTCAAGAATTTCATCTATTCTTGGTAGAGGAAATTTATCGCTGACTACCTGCTTGTTCAGGGCTCTATAATCTACTACGAGTCTAAGATCTCCATTCTTTTTTGGTACTAAGATCACTGGTGCACTATACGGACTTATACTTGGGCGTATAATTTCGTTTTTTTTCTAATTCATGGATTTTATTTTTTAACCAGTCTTTGTTCATATATGCCACACGATATTGCTGTTTTGCAACGGGATTACCAGTCGTTTAAATTGAAAGTTCAAAAAAAGGTATTAGCCCGATATCATCTTAAGATGCAGAGAAAAAATCCTTAAAATTCCATAATAATTCGCATAATTTTTCTTAAGTTCCAAGTCCGTAATATGATCCATATTAAATTTGTTTAAAAATTGCGATTTAGTTAAAGGATATTTGTTATTTGAAGTTTTGATACCATTAACTAGGTTTCTTTTAGAATTTTCCCATCTATTTAAATCATTCTCCGTTAAAACCTGGATTTGAACTAGACACGTCCCCTTTTTAATTGTAATAGTATTATTTTCGTGATTATTAGTTACCCAAATAAAACCTTCTCTTTTGTCATAAGATATAATCTGTTCCTCGCATAACAGATTTTCAGGTATTTCAGACTGTGTCGCAAACCATATTTCTTATTTGCTAATCACTGGTTCAATCATCTGTGATATTTGAATTTTTTCCATCGCTTTGGGAGGGACTTTTGTTTTCCTTATCGCGAATCCGTAATAGTTCTATCCATTTTTATTATTTATTCGATTCATACTGGCGCTATACTGTGCCATTGTTGCATCTTGTGGCGTCATGCTAGGTTTTATAATGTACTCTAATAAATCTGCTAGTTTCTTAATTTCGATTGACCTGTATTGTCGCACATCTCCTAGTTTTATTTTCGCAGATGCAATACTTTTATCATTTAAATATACTTCATTTCTGCAATATCTCTCAGGGTAATTGAACAAATTTCCAATTATGCCATGTCTTTGCGAGACATGAGGTTCATAATACTTCGACATTATACCCCTAAAATTTTGTTTACTGTTATGTTGTCTTCGTAACCTCTGTTACGATTTCTTAAGGTAGAAATTTCTTACCCTACCTTAGCTGGGTAGACAGGCCTCTCATTGGTTACGTCTAATAGTATTCTATTAGACCTTAGAAAATTTGCGCCTATAATAGCTTCATATGGGAAATTATCGTATATAATAAAATTTGTCATAAAGGTTCTATTGTCTCTTTTTACGTTTAGGCAAATTGAACCTTTTGCATTTAATTTATGACCTGTCACGCTCGTTAAATTGGGATCAGTAGGGTTCCTCTGTCGCCTAGTACGCAGAGGCAACACATTAAATACGCAAGAGTTTATGATACTAATTGTTGCACCGGAGTCAATCAAAGCCTTAAAATAAACATTTTCTACACAAAAATCATTAAATATAGGTAACTTGTTATTAAAATAACTACAAGACGGCACTAATATTGTCTTGGACCTATTAAATATTCCGGGCACCCTCTGGGTTGAATTTATATTTCTGGGGGGCCTGAAACGTTTCCCTGAGAATTTATTTCATGTGTCGGTGCCTGTAATAGATATTCAGACGTATTAAGTTCCGTAGGCATATTTAATGGATTTACGTCTGTCTGTCTTAACCATGTATTATTATGGTAACGTGGATGTCTCGTGTTGGTGCCGCTTGCTGGCGTTGCCTGCCAATGCCGTTGGCTTGCAAAATTTTCATTTCCCATCGGCAAATTTTCGTGATTTCTATATGGCATTCTTGCATCATGTTGGCCATTGTGAGTATTCGGGTTTTCAAATCGGTATTTAATTTGTCTCTTGGGGGGAGGGTTATACAAATTTTGTTGGTACGCATTGTAAGGTACTAATTGGCACAATCCTCCCTGGCTGCAGCCTAGTACACCACTAGCGCTAAAATTTGTTCTTTGGAACAAATGGTTGCCGTAGTTTTGCCTACTGCTGACAGCAATTCTTAGTATGCGGTTGGGGACATAATGGCAATCTTTCGCGATACGGCCAACGCGATTACAATTATGGCACCTTATTATTGTAGGGTTATTTCCATAATTAGATTGTTTAATAGGCTGAAAACATACTGGTTTCTGCCTGGCCTTGCGTTATATTTCTTTGAGGCACTGGAGAGTTCTCCCTTGAAAAGTAATTGGGGGATGCCTGATCGCCCTTGAAGATTAGGTTCGCGTTTGAATCACTTAGGCTATTTATTTTTGCTTTACTATGATTAGCAACCATTGTATCCACTTCGATCAATCGCTCTACCTCCTGAACTATAAGATCCAGCGTCTGAATATTTTTGGATATTACCACCCTATATAGTTTTGGAGGTAGCCCTTGCAAAAAGGTATTTAGTATGACTTTTTCATACAGTTGCCCTGAACCACATCCATATTTTGCCTCTACCGAAATGCGTATATTATCAAGATATTCCATTATATTCTGTGAAAAGTCAAAGATTACTGCTCCGTGTTTTAATTTATTTATGGAACTGGTGTCTATAAACCTATCTTTAAATGCTTTTAACAAGTTATCAACCATATTTATTCGCAAGTTGGCGTTATTGCCTATGGTATGTTCGATCTGTTTTAGAAAGGTTAAGGTCTGGCCTTTTAATCGTAGTAGAAGCATGTCTTTTAACGCTCCAACGTCTGTTTGTGTTAGTTGTTTAAACTGGGCCAATTGGATATTAAATTCGTCAATATCTGACTGACCATTGTAATCCGGTATAGATTTTGCTATCTCTGTATTTTTCGTGACTAACTTCTGCACTATTAATAATACGTTAAATTCGTCCATTTTTTTGAATCAATTGAAAATAAATTTGTTTTTACTTAACCTATTTTGGGGGAGGCTATTATCTCCTATGAGATATAATGGTTTTCCTGTTTTAGCTTAGCGGCAATAGGGCTAATCACTTTTCTTATATGTCTGTATCTTTCCAACAATTAAATTTAAATTAAAAAGTTTCAATAGCCTAATTAGTTCACAGTTTTCCTCCAATTTCCGACTCGCGCCATTTGTAGCGTTGAAAGAATTAGTATTTGTAGCGATGAAAGCATTAGGACTAGAAATTCTGACGTCTCAGAGCTTTGTTTCCACGGCACGATCAGATCTGACTTCAGAGACACGAATACTTATAGGCTAACAGGGGTTAGAAACTTTTTCCAAGCTGTGGCAATGACAACTTTTGATACTTGTAGGGATGAAAAAATGTGGCCTCTTCTTTCTCGAGCTATCTGGAGATCCGATTCCCTCTGGGAGCATTTACCTTGGAGACATACGAACTAATTACCTATTATCAGACTAGATGCAGACATATAAAATGAAATAAACACAGATAAAAAAGACAATAGATTTATTGAACTTAAATACTTAGATGCAAAGCAATGGGTCACTTCAAATGACAATAACGGTGACAAGAATATAAGAATTTCGTCTGAATGGTCCTAAGTCTAGTTAACAAATTCTTCCAAATCTGATTTTCGAATCCCTCTCAATCTGATTTACTAATAATCTTAAAAAGTACATCTACTCCACTATCGAAGATAGCTTTTCAGTCCTGCGCCGTGAGGACTGGCTCATAATTGGCCCGAGTGGTTCAAGGATGCGAATCTTTCGTCCAATGAGGTATTTTGAATATTTTTGATGATTTAACGTTCACACGGTTTTTTGCCAGTTAAACTTTCAGAGAATTATTGTACGTCGCATTTTGTTTATTTCTCACTCTCTTAGCGGAATCTTAAGCCTGGATAGTGCTGTTCTTTGTCAGAGGTTACTGCACTTTTTCTCTTTGCTTATTAAGAACTTCATTTTTGAAACTAGGTTTAACTTAATTATAGGAAATCGGAATTACCTTTAGAAAGAAGGAACTTTATTTTGGTATTTTAAATACATCGCATCTTACTCATGGTACAGAATGAAAAAACAGGATTTTTCTCACTCTGATGTATTTCCAAGGAGAATTGTCTCCGGTTGAAGTTTATTAATGTCTTTGGAGTTCGTCCAGGAGAATTGTTTCCGGGCGAAGTTTATTAATGTCTTTGGTGTTCGTCCAGGAGAATTGTTTCTGGGCGAAGTTTTTTTAATATCTGTCAGATGATGTCAATGTTTATTAATATCTTTGGAGTTCGTCCAGGAGAATTGTTTCCGGACGAAGTTTATTAATGTCTGACGGATGATGTCAATGTTGATTGATCTGTCACGAAAGGGAATTATCTCCGGGCGACTGTTTTAATCTTAGAGATGAAGAGATTAACGCGGGACAGGGTTTCATAGGAATTTCAAATGTGACAGCGCAGGGATGTCAAAATAAAAGGAACACGCAGAAATTACGTTTAGGGGTTATTGGGGCGAAACCGTTTTAGACATTTTAGGGAATTATTTGGGCGAAACAGTTAGAGACATTTTAAAAGATGATTTTAGAAGAGGATTTAGAAGAGGATATGAGGGTGAAACTCCTGGTCGTTATAATACACAAGTTCCATTTGAACAGTGTCGTGAGGTCCCCAACCCCAAAGGGCTCCGATCCCCCTACCCCAACCCCGAAGGAACCCCCCGGTCCCCAAAGGTCTCCCGGGCTCCCAAAGGTCCACCTGGCCCCCAAGGGCCCCCAGACCCCCAAAAGCATCCCAGGGCCCCCAAAGAGTCCCCTCCCCATTTTTTAATGCTTTTTTTAGGCTTTATTATATCTTTTCAGAACAAGTTATTTTCTTAATGTCCATCCTAAACCCATTTTACAAGTTGAAGTACCCATCCTTCTCACCCACAACTTTACTTTACGACTTTTTGCACACCCCAAGATCAAGCAATACTTTTCAAAAGGCATTTCAGAACAAGTTTTCTTCTTAGTGACCGTCCTATACCCATTTTACAAATTGAAGTACCCATCCTTTTCACCCAAAACTTTACTTTACAGCTTTTTGAATGCTCCAACACCAAGCAATACTTTTCAAAGAGCATTTCAGAACAAGTTCTTTTCTTAATGTCCTTCCTAAACCCATTTTACAAGTTGAATTACCCATCCTTTACACCCACAACTTTACTATAATTGCTTTTTGAATGCTCCAACACCAAGCAATACTTTTCAAAGGGCATTTCAGAACAAGTTCTTTTCATAATGTCCTTCCTAAACCCATTTTACAAGTTGAAGTACCTATCCTTTTCACCCACAACTATACTTTACAGTTCTTGAATGCCCCAACACCAAGCAATACTTTTCAAATGGCATTTCACAATAAGTTCTTTTTTAAATGTACCTCCTAAACCTATTTTACAAATTGAAGAACCCATGCATTTCACCCACAACTTTACTTTACAGCTTTTTTGAATGCTCCAACACCAATCAATACTTTTCAAAAGGCATTTCAGTACAATTTATTTTCTTAATGTCCTCCCTAAACCAATTTTACAAGTTGAAGTACCCATCGTTTTCACCCACAACTTTACTATACTGTCGTTTTGAATGCTCCAACACCAAGCAATACTTTTCAAAAGGCATTTCAAAACAAGTTATTTTTTAATGTACCTCCTAAAGCTATTTTGCAAGTTGAAGTTCCCATACTTTTCACCCACAACTTTACTTTACAGCTTTTTTTGAATGCTCCAACACCAAGCAATACTTTTCAAATGGCATTTCACAAAAAGTTATTTTCTTAATGTCCTTCCTAAACCCATTTTACAAGTTGAAGTTCCCATCCTTTTTACACACAACTTTACTTTACAGCTTTTTTGAATGCCCCAACACCAAGCAATACTTTTCAAAATGCATTTCAGAGAAAGTTCTTTTCATAATGTCCATCCTCAACCCATTTTACAAATTGAAGTACCTATCCTTTACACCCACAACTTTACTATACTGCTTTTTGAATGCCCCAACACCAAGCAATACTTCTCAAAAGGCATTTCACAACAAGTTCTTTTCTTAATGTCCATCCTAAACACATTTTACAAGTTGAAGTACCCATCCTTTGCACCCACAACTTTACTTTACAGCTTTTTGAATGCCCCAACACCAAGCAATACTTTTCAAAAGGTATTTCACAACAAGTTCCTTTCTTAATATCACTCCTAAACCCATTATACAAGTTGAAGTACCCATCCTTTTAACCCACAACTTTACTTTATAGCTTTTGAATGCCCCAACACCAAGCAATGGTTTTCAAAGGCATTTCAGAACAATTTCTTTTCTTAATGTCCCTCCTAAACCCATTTTACAAGTTGAAGTACCCATCCTTTTCACCACAACTTTACTATACTGCTTTTTTGAATGCTCCAACACCAAGCAATACTTTTCAAAGGGCATTTCAGAACAAGTTATTTTCTTAATGTCCTTCCTAAACCCATTTTACAAGTTGAAGTTCCCATCCTTTTCACCCGCAACTTTACTTTAAAGCTCTTGAATGCACAACACCAAGCAATACTTTTCAAAAGACATTTCAGAACAAGGTATTTTCTTAATGTCCCTCCTAAACCCATTTTACAAGTTGAATTACCCATCCTTTTCACCCACAACTTTACTTTACAGCTTTTGTATACCCCAACACTTGGCAATACTTTTCAAAAGCCATTTCAGAACCAGTTCCTTTCTTAATGTCCCTCCTAAACCGATTTTACAAGTTGAAGTACCCATCCTTTTCACCCACAACTGTACTTTACAGCTTTTTGAATGCCACAACACCAAGCAATACTTTTCAAAAGGCATTTCAGAACAAGTTCCTTTCTTAATAACACTCCTAAACCCATTTTACAAGTTGAAGAGCTCATCCATGACACCCAAAACTTTACTTTACAGCTTTTTGAATGCTCCAACACTAACCAATGCTTTTCAAAAGGCATTTCAGAACAAGTTCTTTTCTTAATGTCTTCCTAAACCCATTTTACAAGTTGAAGTACCTATCTTTTTCAACCACAACTATACTTTACAGCTCTTGAATGCCCCAACACCAAGCAATACTTTTTCAAATGGCATTTCACAATAATTTCTTTTTTTAATGTCCCTTCTAAACCTCTTTTACAAATTGAAGAACCCATCCATTTCACCCACAACTTTACTTTACAGCTTTTTTGAATGCTCCAACACCAATCAATACTTTTCAAAAGGCATTTCAGTACAATTTATTTTCTTAATGTCCTCCCTAAACCAATTTTACAAGTTGAAGTACCCATCCTTTTCACCCACAACTTTACTATACTGTCGTTTTGAATGCTCCAACACCAAGCAATACTTTTCCAAAGGCATTTCAGAACAAGTTATTTTTTTAATGTTCCTCCTAAACCCATTTTAAAGTTGAAGTTACCATCCTTTTCACCCACAAATTTACTTTACAGCTTTTTTGAATGCTCCAACACCAAGCAATACTTTTCAAATGGCATTTCACAACAAGTTATTTTCTTAATGTCCTTCCTAAACCCATTTTACAAGTTGAAGTTCCCATCCTTTTTACACACAACTTTACTTTACAGCTTTTTTGAATGCCCCAACACCAAGCAATACTTTTCAAAAGGCATTTCAGAACAATTTCTTTTCATAATATCCCTCCTAAAGCCATTTCACAAATTGAAGCACCCATCCTTTTCACCCACAACTTTACTATACTGCCTTTTTGAATGCTCCAACAATAAGCAATACTTTTCAAATGCATTTCAGAACAAGTTGTTTTCATAATGTCTATCCTAAACCCATTTTACAAGTTGAAGTACCCATCCTTTTCACCCACAACTTTACCAACATACAACTTTTTGGTTACCTCAACACCAAGCAATACTTTTCAAAAGATATTTCAGAGCAAGTTCCTTTCTTAATGTCCCTTCTAAACCCATTTTCCAACTTGAAGTACCCATCCTTTTCACCCACAACTTTACTTTGTAGCTTTTTGGATACCTCAACACCAAGAATTACCTTTCAAAAGGCATTTCAGAGCAACTTCTTTTCTTTATGTCCCTTTTAAACCCATTTTCCAACTTGAAGTACCCATCCTTTTCACCCACAACTTTACTTTACAGCTTTTTGGATACCTCAACACCAAGAAATACTTTTCAAAAGGCATTTCAGAGCAAGTTCTTTTCATAATATCCCTCCTAAACTCATTTTACAACTTAAAGCAACCATCCTTTTCACCCACAACTTTACTTTACAGCTTTTTGGATACCTCAACACCAAACAATACTTTTCAAAAGGCATTTCAGAACAAGTTCTTTTCTTAATGTCCCTCCTAAACCCATTTTACAAATTGAAGTACCCATCCTTTTCACCAACAAATTTACTTTACAGCCTTTTGAATGCGCCAACACCAAGCAATACTTTTCAAATGCATTTGAGAGCAAGTTCTTTTCTTAATGTCCATCCTAAACCCATTTTACAAGTTGAAGTACCCATCCTTTACACCCACAACTTTACTTTACAGCTTTTTGAATGCCCCAACACCAAGCAATACTTCTCAAAAGGCATTTCACAACAAGTTCTTTTCTGAATGTCCCTCCTAAACCCATTTTACAAGTTGAAGTACCCATCCTTTGCACCCACAACTTTACTATACAGCTTTTTGAATGCCCCAACACCAAGAAATACTTTTCAAAGGCATTTCAGAACAACTTCTTTTCTTAATGTCCCTCCTAAACACATTTTAAATATTGAAGTACCCACCCTTTTCACCCACAACTTTACTATACTGCTTTTTTTAATGCCGCAACGCCCAAAGAGATGTTTCAAAAGGCATTTCAGAACACTTTATTTTCCTAGTGAACTTCCTAAACGAATTCTAAAAATTGTAGTATCCATCCTTTTCACCCGCAACTTTACCTTACAGCTTTTGAATGCCACAACACCAAGCAATACTTTTCAAAAGGCATTTCAGAACAAGGTCTTTTCTTAATGTCCCTCCTAAACCCATTTTACAAGTTGAAGTACCCATCCTTTTCACCCACAACTTTACTTTACAGGTTTTGTATGCCCCAACACCTAGCAATACTTTTCAAAAGGTTATTTCAGAACCAGTTCCTTTCTTAATGTCCCTCCTAAACCCATTTTACAAGTTGAAGTACCCATCTTTTTCACCCAGAACTGTACTTCACAGCTTTTTGAATGCCCCAACACCAAGCAATACTTTTCAAAAGGCATTTCAGAACAAGTTCTTTTCTCAATGTCCCTGCTAAACCCATTTTACAAGTTGATGTACCCATCCTTTTCACCACAACTTTACTTTACAACTTTTTTGCAGGACACAATATCATGCAAGATTCCACTTCAGTTCAGATTTTTCTCAAAGAGATGAAAAAATTTAAAATACTGTTCCAAATTTTTCATAGAAGATAGAAAGTTCAAGTTATCTTCTGAATTTTAATACAGAACTTACAGTTCAATTTTAATTTCTCCAGGGAAAATAAAAATCTTCCACTTCAGTTCTTAATTTCACAAAGACACAAATAAATTTAAAGTTCTATTTGAAATTTTTACGTTCAAGATAAAAAAATCTTTACCATAGTTGTGAATATTTTACCGGAACATAAAAATTTCTAATTCAATTTTATATTTTTTTAATGAAATGACGAAACGTTTAAGTTCTAGTCTGAGTTTTCTCAATGAAAAAGAAATTATCTATTGATCATTGCTATATTTTCCAAATAATGTAAAAAGGTTCCACTTCAGTTCAGATTTTTCTCAACGAGATAAAAAATTAAGAATACTGTTCCACATTTTTCTTAGAGCATAGAAAAGTTCAAGTTCTTTCTGAATTTTACCAAAGAACACACTTCAATTCTAATCTCTCTTAATGTCCCTTCTAAACCCATTTTAAAACTTGAAGTACCCATCCTTTTCACCCACAACTTTACTTTACAACTTTTTCGGATACCTCAACACCAAGAATTACTTTTCAAAAGGCATTTCAGAGCAAGTTCATTTCTTTATGTCCCTTCTAAACCCATTTTCCAACTTGAAGTACCCCTCCTTTTCACCCAAAACTTTACTTAACAGCTTTTTGGATACCTCAACACCAAGAAATACCTTTCAAAAGGCATTTCAGAGCAACTTCTTTTCTTAATGTCCCTTCTAAACCTATTTTCCAATTTGAAGTACCCATGCTTTTCACCCACATCTTTACTTTACAGCTTTTTGGATACCTCAACACCAAGCAATACTTTTCAAAAGGCATTTCAGAGAAAGTTCCATTCTTATTGTCCCTCCTAAGCACATTTAGGTTTGATTAGGTTAGGTTAAGTTAGCTTAGGTTAGCGTACGTACGCTTCACTTAGGTTAGATTAGGTTAGGTGAGAGACAGACAAAAAGTTAGGTGTATGGTTAGGTTAGGTTAGATTATGTTAGGTTAGGTTAATTTAGTTTAGGCTAGGTTAGCCTACGTACGCGCGCGTACGTAGGCTAACCTTGCCTAACCTAAATTAGTCTAACCTAACATAATCTAACCTAACCTAACCATACACCTAACTTTTAGTCTGTCTCTCACCTAACCTAATCTAACCTAAGTGATGCGTACGTAGGCTAACCTAAGCTAACTTAACCTAACCTAATCTAACCTAACTTAATCTAGACTAACCTAACCTAACCATACTCGCCGGAAAAGGTTAGGTTAACTTATCATGAGCGCTCATGATAAGTTAACCTAACCTAACCTAAACTCTTCCGGGAAAATATTCACAACTAAGGTATAAATTTTCTATCTTCTATGGTAAAATTTAGAACTGAACTTTAAATTTCATTGTGTCTTTGTGAAATAAATAATTGAAGTGGAAGATTTTTATTTTCTCTGGAGAAATTAGAATTGAAGTGTGTTCTTTGGTAAAATTCAGAAAGGAACTTGAACTTTTCTATGTTCTAAGAATAATTTGGAACAGTATTTTAAATTTTTTCATCTCTTTGCGAAAAATCTGAACTGAAGTGGAACCTTTTTACATTATTTGGAAAAAAATAGAATTGATCAATATCTAATTTCTTTTTCATTGAGAAAATTCAGACTAGAACTTGAACTTTTCTTCACTTCGTTGAGAAAATTTAAAATTGAAGTAGAACTTTTTATCTTCCGGGAAAATATTGACAACTATGGTATAGCTTTTTCTATCTTCTACGGAAAAATTTCAAATAGAACTTTAAATTTCCTTGTGTCTTTGTGAAATTAAGAACTGAAGTGGAAGATTTTTATTTTCTCTGGAGAACTTAAAATTGAACTGTAAGTTCTTTAATAAAATTCAGAAGGTAACTTGAACTTTCTATCTTCTATGAAAAATTTGGAACAGTATTTTAAATTCTTTCATCTCTTTGAGAAAAATCGGAACTGAAGTGGAATCTTGCATGATATTGTGGCGTGCAAAACAGTTGTAAAGTAAAGTTGTGGTGAAAAGCATGGGTACATCAACTTGTAAAATGGGTTTAGGAGGGACCTTGAGAAAAGAACTTGTTCTTAAATGCCTTTTGATAAGTATTGCTTGGTGTTGGGGCATTCAAAAAGCTGTGAAGTATAGTTCTGGGTGAAAAAAATTGGTGCTTCAACTTGTAAAATGGGTTTAGGAGGGACATTAAGAAAGGAACTGGTTCTGAAATGCCTTTTGAAAAGTATTGCTAGGTGTTGGGGCATAAAAAAGCTGTAAAGTAAAGTTGTGTGTGAAAAGTATGGGTACTTCAACTTTTAAAATGGGTTTAGGAGGGACATTAAGAAAAGATCTTGTTCTGAAATGTCTTTTGAAAAGTATTGCTTGGTGTTGTGGCATTCAAAAGCTGTAAAGTAAAGTTGCAGGTGAAAAGGATGGGAACTTCAACTTGTAAAATGGGTTTAGGAAGGACATTAAGAAAATAACTTGTTCTGAAATTCTTTTGAAAAGTGTTGTTTCGTGTTGGAGCATTCAAAAAAGCAGTATAGTAAAGTTGTGGTGAAAAGGATGGGTACTTCAACTTGTAAAATTGGTTTAGGAGGGACATTAAGAAAAGAACTTGTTCTGAAATGCCTTTTGAAAAGTATTGCTTGGTGTTGGGGCATTCAAAAAGCTTTAAAGTAAGGGTGTGGGTGTAAAGGAGGGGTACTTCAACTTGTTAAATGGGTTTAGGATGGACATTAAGAAAAAACTTGTTCTGAAATGCATTTTGGAAAGTATTGCTTGGTGTTGGGGCATTCAAAAAGCTGTAAAGTAAAGTTGTGGGTGAAAAGGATGGGTACTTCAACTTATAAAATGGGCTTAGGAGAGAAATTATGAAAAGAACTTGTTCTGAAATGCATTTTGAAAAGTATTGCTTGGTGTTGGAGCATTCAAAAGGCTGTAAAGTAAAGTTGTGTGTGAAAAGGATGGGTACTTCAATTTGTAAAATGGGTTTAGGAGTGATATTAAGAAAAGAACTTGTTCTGAAATGCCTTTTGAAAAGTATTGCATAGTGTTGATTTATCCAAAAAGCTGTAAAATAAAGTTTTGGGTGAAAAGGATGCTTGCTTCAAGCTTTAAAATGGGTCTAGGAGGGATATTATGAAAAGAAATTGATCTGAAAAGCCTTTTGAAAAGTATTGCTTGGTGTTGAGGTATCCAAAAAGCTGTAAAGTAAAGTTGTGAGTGAAAAGGACGGCTACTTCAAGTTGTAAAATAGTTTTAGGGGGGATATTATGAACATAACTTGCTCTGAAATGACTTTTGAAAAGTATTGCTAGGTGTTAAGATATCCAAAAAGCTGTAAAGTAAAGTTGTGAGTGAAAAGGACGGCTACTTCAAGTTGTAAAATAGGTTTAGGAGGGACATTATGAAAAGAAGTTGCTCTGAAATGCCTTTTGAAAGGTATTGCTTGGTGTTGAGGTATCCAAAAAGCTGTAAAGTATAGTTGTGGGTGAATAGGATGGATGCTTCAACTTATAAAATGGGTTTAGGAGGGACATTAAGAAATTAACTTGCTCTGAAATGTCTTTTGAAAAGTATTTCTTGGTGTTGAGGTATCCAAAAAGCTGTAAAGTAAAGTTGTGGGTGAATAAGATGGGTACTTCAAGTTGGAAAATGGGTTGAGGAGGGACATTATGAAAGGTACTTGCTCTGAAATGTCTTTTGAAAGGTATTTCTTTGTGGTGAGGTATCCAAAAATCTGTAAAGTAATGTTGTGGGGGAAAAGGATGGATACTTCAACTTGGAAAATAGGTTTAGAAGTCACATTTAGAAAAGAACTTTCTCTGAAATGCCATTTGAAAGGTATTGCTTGGTGTTGAGGTATCCAAAAAGCTCTAAAGTAAAGGTATGTGTGAAAAGGATGGGTACTTCAAGTTGTAAAATGGGCCTAGGATGGACATTAAGAAATGATTTTGCTCTGAAATGCCTTTTGAAAGGTATTTCTTGGTGTTGAGGTATCCAAAAAGCTGTAAAGTAAAGTTGTGGGTGCAAAGGACGGATACTTCAACTTGTAAAATGTGTTTAGGAGTGACATTAAGAATGGAACTTGCTCTGAAATGCCTTTTGAAACGTATTGCTTTGTGTTGAGGTATCCAAAAAGCTGTAAAGTAAAGTTGTGGGTGAAAAGGATGCGTACTTCAAGTTAGAAAATAGGTTTAGAAGGGACATTAAGAAAAGAAATTGCTCTGAAATGCCTTTTTAAAGGTATTTCTTGGTGTTGGTATCCAAAAAGCTGATAAGTAAAGTATTGGGTGAAAAGGATGGATGCTTCAACTTCTAAAATGGGTTTAGGAGGGACATTAAGAAATGAACTTGCTCTGATATGTCTTTTGAAAGGTATTTCTTGGTGTTGAGGTATCCAAAAAGCTGTAAAGTAAAGTTTTGGGTTAAAAGGATGGTACTTCAAGTTGGAAAATGGGTTTAGAAGGGACATAAAGAAAAGAAGTTGCTCTGAAATGCCTTTTGAAAGGTATTTCTAGGTGTTGAGGTATCCAAAAAGCTGTAAAGTAAAGTTGAGGGTGAAAAGGATGGATGCTTCAACTTGTAAAATGGGTTTAGGAGGGACATTAAGAAAGGAACTTGCTCTGAAATGCCTTTTGAAAAGTATTTCTTGGGGTTGAGGTATCCAAAAAGCTGTAAAGTAAAGTTGTGGGTGGAAAGGATGGGTACTTCAAGTTGGAAAATGGGTTTGGAAGGGACATTAAGAAAGGAACTTGCTCTGAAATGTCTGTTGAAAAGTATTGCTTGGTGTTGAGGTATCCAAAAAGCTGTAATGTAAAGTTGTGGGTGAAGAGGATGGGTACTTCAACTTGTAAAATGGGTTTTGGATGGACATTATGAAAAGAACTTGTTCTGAAATGCCTTTGAAAAGTATTGCTTGGTGTTGGAGCATTCAAAAAGGCAGTATAGTAAAGTTGTGGGTGAAAAGGATGGATGCTTCAAGTTGTAACATGGGTTTAGGAGGGATATTATGAAAAGAAATTGTTCTGAAATGCCTTTTGAAAAGTTTTGCTTGGTGTTGGGGTATTCCAAAAAGCTGTAAAGTAAAGTTGTGTGTAAAAAGTATGGGAACTTCAACTTGTGAAATGGGTTTAGGAAGGACATTAAGAAAATAACTTTTTGTGAAATGCCATTTGAAAAGTATTGCTTGGTGTTGGAGCATTCAAAAAAGCTGTAAAGTAAAGTTGTGTGTGAAAAGTATGGGTACTTCAACTTTTAAAATGGGTTTAGGAGGGACATTAAGAAAAGATCTTGTTCTGAAATGTCTTTTGAAAAGTATTGCTTGGTGTTGTGGCATTCAAAAGCTGTAAAATAAAGTTGCAGGTGAAAAGGATGGGAACTTCAACTTGTAAAATGGGTTTAGGAAGGACATTAAGAAAATAACTTGTTCTGAAATGTCTTTTGAAAAGTGTTGCTTGGTGTTGGAGCATTCAAAAAAGAAGTATAGTAAAGTTGTGGTGAAAAGGATGGGTACTTCAACTTGTAAAATGGGTTTAGGAGTGATATTAAGAAAGGAACTTGTTGTGAAATGCCTTTTGAAAAGTATTGCTTGGTGTTGGGGCATTCAAAAAGCTTTAAAGTAAGGGTGTGGGTGTAAAGGAGGGGTACTTCAACTTGTTAAATGGGTTTAGGATGGACATTAAGAAAAAACTTGTTCTGAAATGCCTTTTGAAAAGTATTGCGTGGTGTTTGGGCATTCAAAAATCTGTAAAGTAAAGTTGTGTGTGAAAAGAATGGGTACTTCAACTTATAAAATGGGTTTAGAATGGACAATAAGAATTGAACTTGTTATGAAATGCCCTATGAAAAGTATTGCGTGGCGTTGGGGTATTCAAAATGCTGTAAAGTAAAGTGGTGTGTGAAAAGGATGGGTACTTCAATTTGTAAAATGGGTTTAGGAGTGATATTAAGAAAAGAACTTGTTCTGAAATGCCTTTTGAAAAGTATTGCATAGTGTTGATTTATCCAAAAAGCTGTAAAATAAAGTTTTGGGTGAAAAGGATGCTTGCTTCAAGCTTTAAAATGGGTCTAGGAGGGATATTATGAAAAGAAATTGATCTGAAAAGCCTTTTGAAAAGTATTGCTTGGTGTTGAGGTATCCAAAAAGCTGTAAAGTAAAGTTGTGAGTGAAAAGGACGGCTACTTCAAGTTGTAAAATAGGTTTAGGGGGGATATTATGAAAAGAACTTGCTCTGAAATGACTTTTGAAAAGTATTGCTAGGTGTTGAGGTATCCAAAAAGCTGTAAAGTAAAGTTGTGAATGAAAAGGACGGCTACTTCAAGTTGAAAAATGGTTTTAGGAGGGACATTATGAAAAGAAGTTGCTCTGAAATGCCTTTTGAAAGGTATTGCTTGGTGTTGAGGTATCCAAAAAGCTGTAAAGTATAGTTGTGGGTGAATAGGATGGATGCTTCAACTTGTAAAATGGGTTTAGGAGGGACATTAAGAAAGTAACTTGCTCTGAAATGTCTTTTGAAAAGTATTGCTTGGTGTTGAGGTATCCAAAAAGCTGTAAAGTAAAGTTGTGGGTGAAAAGGATGGGTACTTCAAGTTGGAAAATGGGTTTAGAAGGGACTTTAAGAAAAGAAGTTGCTCTGAAATGCCTTTTGAAAGGTATTTCTTGGTGTTGAGGTATCCAAAAAGCTGTAAAGTAAAGTTGTTGGTGAAAAGGATGGATGCTTCAACTTATAAAATTGGTTTAGGAGGGAGATTATTAAAAGAACTTGCTCTGAATTGCCTTTTGAAAGGTATTGCTTGAGGTTGAAGTATCCGAAATGATTTAAATTAATGTTTTGGGTGAAAAGGATGGCTACTTCAAGTTGTAAAATGGGTTTAGAAGGGACATTAAGAAAAGAAGGTGCTCTGAAATGCCTTTTGAAAGGTATTTCTTGGTGTTGAGGTATCCAAAAAGCTGTAAAGTAAAGTTGTGGGTGAAAAGGATGGATGCTTCAACTTGTAAAATGTGTTTAGGAGTGACATTAAGAATGGAACTTGCTCTGAAATGCCTTTTGAAAAGTATTGCTTTGTGTTGAGGTATCCAAAAAGCTGTAAAGTAAAGTTGTGGGTGAAAAGGATGCGTACTTCAAGTTAGAAAATAGGTTTAGAAGGGACATTAAGAAAAGAAATTGCTCTGAAATGCCTTTTTAAAGGTATTTCTTGGTGTTGGTATCCAAAAAGCTGATAAGTAAAGTTGTGGGTGAAAAGGATGGATGCTTCAACTTCTAATATAGGTTTAGGAGTGACATTAAGAAAGGAACTTGCTCTGAAATGCCTTTTGAAAGGTATTTCTTGGTGTTGAGGTATCCAAAAAGCTGTAAAGTAAAGTTGTGGGTGAAAAGGATGGTACTTAAAGTTGGAAAATGGGTTTAGAAGGGACATTAAGAAAAGATCTTGATCTAAAATGCCTTCTGAATATTATTGCTTTGTGTTAAGGTATCCAAAAAGCTGTAAAGCATAGCTGAGGGTGAAAAGTTTAGGTACTTCAACTTGTAAAATGGATGTATGATTGATGTAAAGATAGCAACTTGCTCTGATATAACATTTGAAAAGTATTGCTTGGTTTTGAGGTATCCAAAAAGCTGTAAAGTAAAGTTGTGGGTGGAAAGGATGGGTACTTCAAGTTGGAAAATGGGTTTGGAAGGGACATTAAGAAAGGAACTTGCTCTGAAATGTCTGTTGAAAAGTATTGCTTGGTGTTGAGGTATCCAAAAAGCTGTAATGTAAAGTTGTGGGTGAAAAGGATGGGTACTTCAACTTGTAAAATGGGTTTTGGATGGACATTATGAAAAGAACTTGTTCTGAAATGCCTTTGAAAAGTATTGCTTGGTGTTGGAGCATTCAAAAAGGCAGTATAGTAAAGTTGTGGGTGAAAAGGATGGATGCTTCAATTTGTAACATGGGTTTAGGAGGGATATTATGAAAAGAACTTGCTCTGAAATGCCTTTTGAAAAGTTTTGCTTGGTGTTGGGGTATTCCAAAAAGCTGTAAAGTAAAGTTGTGTGTAAAAAGTATGGGAACTTCAACTTGTAAAATGGGTTTAGGAAGGACATTAAGAAAATAACTTTTTGTGAAATGCCATTTGAAAAGTATTGCTTGGTGTTGGAGCATTCAAAAAAGCTGTAAAGTAAAGTTGTGGGTGAAAAGGATGGGAACTTCAACTTGTAAAATGGCTTTAGGAGGTACATTAAAAAAATAACTTGTTCTGAAATGCCTTTTGAAAAGTATTGCTTGGTGTTGGAGCATTCAAAAAGGCAGTATAGTAAAGTTGTGGGTGAAAAGGATGTGTACTTCAACTTGTAAAATGGGTTAAGGAAGTACATTAAGAAAAGAAATTGTTCTGAAATGCCTTTTGAAAAGTATTGCTTGGTGTTGGGGCATTCAAAAAGCTGTAAAGTAATGTTTTGGGTGAAAAGGATGGGTACTTCAACTTGTAAAATGGGTTTATGAGGTACATTAAAAAAATAACGTCCTGAAATGCCTATTGAAAAGAATTGCTTGGTGTTGGAGCGTTCAAAAAAGCTGTAAAGTAAAGTTGTGGGTAAAATGGATGGGTTCTTCAATTTGTAAAATAGATTTAGGAGGTACATTAAAAAAAGAAATTATTGTGAAGTGCCATTTGAAAAGTATTGCTTGGTGTTGGGGCATTCAAGAGCTGTAAAGTATAGTTGTGGGTGAAAAAGATATGTACTTCAACTTGTAAAATGGGTTTAGGAAGGACATTATGAAAATAACTTGTTCTGAAATGCTCTTTGAAAAGTATTATTTGGTGTTAGAGCATTAAAAAAGGTAGTATAGTAAAGTTGTGGGAGAAAAGGATGGGTACTTGAACTTGTAAAATGGGTTTATGAAGGATATTAAGAAAAGAAATTGTTCTGAAATGCCTTTTGAAAAGTATTGCTTGGTGTTGGAGTATTCAAAAAAGCTGTAAAGTAAAGTTGTGGGTGAAAAGGATGGGTACTTCAACTTGTAAAATGGTTTTAGGAAGGACATTAAGAAAAGAACTTGTTCTGAAATGCCTTTTGAAAAGTATTGCTTGGTGTTGGAGCATTCAAAAAGCTATAAAGTAAAGTTGTGGGTGAAAAGGATGGGTACTTCAATTTGTAAACTGGGTTTAGGACGGTCACTAAGAAAAGAAATTGTTCTGAAATGCCTTTTGAAAAGTATTGCTTGATCTTGGGGTGTTCAAAAATTCGTAAAGTAAAGTTGTGGGTGAGAAGGATGGGTACTTCAAATTGTAAAATGGGTTTACAATGGACATTAAGAAAATAACTTGTTCTGAAAAGATATAATAAAGCTTTAAAAAAGTATTAAGAAATGGGGAGGGGACTCTTTGGGGGCCTGGGGGTCCTTTTGGGGGTATGGGGGGCCCTTGGGGGCCGGGTGGACCTTTGGGAGCCCGGGGGACCTTTGGGGACCGGGGGCTTCCTTCGGGGTTGGGGTAGGGGGATCGGAGCCAACTTGTGTATTATAACTGAGAGTTTCACTCTCAAATCCTCTTCTAAATCCTCTTCTAAAATCATCTTTTAAAGTGTCTCTAACTGTTTATCCGAAATAATTCCCTAAAATGTCTAAAACAGTTTCGCCCAAATAAACCCTAAACGTAATTTCTGCGTGTTCCTTTTATTTTGACATCCCTGTGCTGTCACATTTGAAATTCCTATGAAACCATTTCCCGTGTTAATCTCTTCATCTCTAAGATCAACAAATTCACCCGGAGATAATTCCCCTTTCGTGACAAATCAATCAACCTTGACATCATCCGCCAGATATTAATAAACATCGCCCGGAAACAATTCTCCTGGACGAACTCCAAAGACATTAATCAACCTTGACATCATCTGACAGACATTAAAAACTTCGCCCAGAAACAATTCTCCTGGACGAACACCAAAGACATTAATAAACTTCGCCCGGAAACAATTCTCCTGGATGAACTCCAAAGACATTAATAAACTTCACCCGGAGACAATTCTCCTTCGAAATACAGCAAAGTGAGAAAAATCCTGTTTTTTCATTCTCACTAACAAAAACCATAAAACAGACATAAATTGCTGTTGACATCCATAAAAACAACAAATAAATTACCCTTTCGTGACAAATCAATCAACCTTGACATCATCTGTCAGACATTAATAAACTTCGCCCGGAAACAATTCTCCTGGACGAACTCCAAAGACATTAATAAACTTCGCCCGGAGACAATTCTCCTTGGAAGTACATCAAAGTGAGAAAAATCCTGCTTTTTCATTCTCACTGACAAAAACCATAAAAAAGACATAAATTGCTGTTGACATCCAAGAAAAACAACAAATAAATTGACCAACACTCATACCCGTCCAAGAAACATCCATAAAAGTGAGAAAAATCCTGTTTTTTCAAGTGAGAAAAATCCTGTTTTTTCATTCTCAGTGAGAAAAACCATAAATTATGTACTGTCAACGTTAAACTAAATTGTAGATGGCAGCAGGGGTGAGCAATGGGACTGGTACCCCCTCTCTACTAGCATGCACGTGAACCTGTATTTTTACACTAAATTTGTTCAACAAAAGTATGTTTTTGCTTCCATTCTCCTCTCATCCATCTCTTGTTGAATGTGACAAGAGCTCTAGTTCAACTCTGCCTTGAGACTTGAGACCAAAGGAGTAGAACTGGATGGAGCATTTAACCTTTTTTGAACAAATGGTTGTTTTCAAGTGGATTGGCGGTAAGCATGAGTTCAACACCCATAAACGTTAAAATGGGTCCTTTAATTCAGAACAGTTTAAAGCTCCTCAACTGATCAAACAGTTCGTGGTAACGAACTGTAAATTAGGAGCGACCCGGCTCAATAGTAACCAAAACTCTAAAAAACGGAATTTTGATACCAATGGATATGTAAAAAGAATCTGAGTTTTGTGCTGATTTCAAATATAGAAGCTTCATTAAGTTTAGTCTTACCCATGAAAGGTTACACTGAGAAAATCTACCTGATTTTTGAAAAAAGAGGAAAACCCTCTAAAAGCCACAGACTCTATATGAAAAACACACCATCAGGTTCAGCGTATCAGAGAACTCTGCTGTAGAGGTTTCAAGTGCCTATCTGAAAACATGTGGAATTTTGTATTTTTGCAAGAAGAAAAATCACGGATGTGTGTTTATTTGTTCTTTTTTTTGTTGTTTTTTTCCGGGGGTGGTCGTATTGACCCAGTGGTCCTAGAATGTCGTAAAAGAGCTAATTTGAACGAAAATTAAAAGTTGTAGTGCCCTTTTTAAGTGACCAAAAAACTTGAGGGCAACCAGGCCCCCTCCCACGCCTTTTTTTCTCAATCCGATCAAAATATTAAGATGGCAATTTTGTCCGGCATAGTCAAAAGGCCAAATAAATATGCCTTTGGAGAAATCAGGACCCCCACAGCCCCTGAGGAAAGGTCTTTAAGTTACAAAATTTAAGTAGAGATGGGGGTCCGACTCCCACGAGTCACCCCTGCTGCCATCTACAATTTAGTTTAATGCTGTCAGTACACCAAATATGGGCATAGAGTCATTAGGGAGAACACGTGGTTAATGGGGTCAATGACCTAAATTGATGGCGTAATCAAAGTGTGTCAACAACAACAACATCGACCTTGACATTCACTGAGAGCGTGCACTTACAACACCGATACGAACCACGTGGTTTATGGTACATATATGGGCATAGAATACTGACTGGTCACCAAATATGGGCATAGAGTCATTAGGGAGAACACGTGGTTAATGGGGTCAATGACCTAAATTGATTGCGTAATCAAAGTGTGTCAACAACAACAACATCGACCTTGACATTCACTGAGAGCGTGCACTTACAACACCGTTAAGAACCACGTGGTTTATGGTCCATATATGGGCATAGAATACTGACGGGGCACCAAATATGGGCATGGACTCATTAGGGAGAACACGTGGTTAATGGGGTCAATGACCTAAATTTCACAACAACAACATCGACTTTGACATTCGCTGAGAGCGTGCACTTACAACAACAAAAACCCGGGATTTGGAACACTTGTGCTGTCGACCTCAATTCACCTATCGTGAATCAATAAGTCCCCTTAGAAACAACAAATTAATTTCCCTTTCTTGACAGATCAATCAATCAATGACATCATCTGTCAGACTTTAAAAATTTTCTCCAGGAATTCTCCAGGAATAGATCCAAGTCATTAATGTCTTTGCCGCGGAAACAACTCTTTTGGTCGAACTCCAAAGGATATTAATAGCCAAAGGCCATGGAAACAATTAGGCAAGAAGCATCTTAGCGATGAATTGTTTTAGCGCGCGAAAAGGTTTCATATTAATTTGAAATGCGTTAGCACAGAGATGCCAATAACAAAGGAACACGCTGAATTTGCGTTTAGGGATAATTTGGGCGAAACCGTTTTAGACAGGTTATGGAACTATTTCGGCGAAACGGTTAGAGACATTTTAAAAGAAGATTTTTGAAGAGATTTTAGAAGAGAATTTAAAGGTGAAACTCTGTGGTCGTTATAATACACTAGTTTCATTTGAACAGTGTTGTGAGGTCCTCTAACCCAACCCCAAAGGGTTCCAATCCTCCTACCCCAGCCCCGAAGGCACCCCCCGGTCCTCAAAGGCCCCCCAAGCTCCCAAAGGCCCTCCCTGTGCCCCAAAGGCCCTCCCCCGGCCCCCTCCTCCTCCTCCTCCTCCTCCTCCTCCTCCTCCTCCTCCTACCTCCTCCTCCCTTCTCCCCCTCCTCCTCCTCCTCCTCCCACCTCCTCCCACCTCCTCCCTCCTCCTCCCATCTCCTCCCCCTCCCCTCCCCCTCCCATTCGCTCCCCATTTTTTATACTTTTTTTTGTGCATTGAGACACAGAACGACCCCCTCCCCCGGCCCCTCCCCCCTCCAAAGGTCTGATTTTTTCAAAGTTCATTTTGAATTTCTTTCATTGAAATGCAAGAGTTGGAATATTTCATTAGTGTTTGGTTGTGGTTTACCTTGTCACAGGTACATTTTCTTAATTTTTCAAAGTTCATTTTGAATTTCTTTCGTTGAAATGCAAGAGTTGGAATATTTCAGTAGTGTGATGTTGTAGTTTACCCTGTCACACTTACATTCCCTTAATTTTTCAAAGTTCATTTTGAATTTCTTTCGTTGAAATGCAAGAGTTGGATTATTTCACTAGTGTTTGGTTGTGGTTTACCATGTCACAGTTACATTCCCTTAATTTTTCATAGTTCATTTTGAATTTCTTTCGTTGAAATGCAAGAGTTGGACTATTTCAGTAGTGTTTGGTTGCGGTTTACCTTGTCACAGTTAGATTTTCTTGATTTTTCAAAGTTCATTTTGAATTTCTTTCTTTTAAATGCAAGAGTTGGAATATTTCAGTAGTGTTTGGTAGCGGTTTACCTTGTCACAGTTACATTTTCTTGATTTTTCAAAGTTCATTTTGAATTTCTTTCGTTGAAATACAAGAGTTGAAATATTTCAGTAGTGTGTTATTGTAGTTTACCTTGTCACAGTTACATTTTCTTGATTTTTCAAAGTTCATTTTGAATTTCTTTCGTTGAAATGCAAGAGTTGGAATATTTCAGTAGTGTTTGGTTGTGGTTTACCTTGTCACAGTTACATTTTCATGATTTTTCAAAGTTCATTTTGAATTTATTTCGTTGAAATGCAAGAGTTGGAATATTTCAGCAGTGTTTGGTTGTGGTTTACCTTGTCACAGTTACATTTTCTTGATTTTTCAAAGTTAATTTTGAATTTCTTTTTTTGAAATGCAAGAGTTGGAATATTTCAGTAGTGTTTGGTTGTGGTTTACCTTGTCACATCTACATTTTCTTGATTTTTCAAAGTTCATTTTGAATTTCTTTCATTGAAATGAAAGAGTTGGAATATTTCAGTAGTTTTTGGTTGTGGTTTACCTTGTCACAGTTACATTTTCTTGATTTTTCAAAGTTCATTTTGAATTTCTTTCATTGAAATGCAAGAGTTGGAATATTTCAGTAGTGTATGGTCGTGGTTTACCGTGTCACAGTTATATTTTCTTGATTTTTCAAAGTTCATTTGGAATTTCTTTCATTTAAATGCAAGATTTGGAATATTTCAGCAGTGTTTGGATATGGTTTTCCTTGTCACAGTTACATTTACTCTATTTTTCATAGTTTATATTGAATTTATTTACTTGAAATGCCAGAGTTGGAATATTTCAGTAGTGTTTGGTTATGGTTTACCCTGTCACAGTTACATTTTCTTGATTTTTCAAAGTTCATTTTGAATTTCTTTGGTTGAAATGCAAGAGTTGGAATATTTCAGTAGTGTTTGGATGTGGTTTACCTTGTCAAAGTTACATTTTCTTAATTTTTCAAAGTTCATTTTGAATTTCGTTCGTTGAAATGCAAGAGTTGGAATATTTCAGGAGTGTTTGGTTTTGGATTACCTTGTCACAGTTACATTTTCTTGATTTTTCATAGTTCATTTTGAATTTCTTTCGTTGAAATGCAAGAGTTGGAATATTTCAGTAGTGTTTGGTTGTGGTTTACCTTGTCACAGGTACATTTTCTTGATTTTTCAAAGTTCATTTTGAATTTCTTTCGTTGAAATGCAAGAGTTGGAATATTTCAGTAGTGTGTTGGTTGTAGTTTACCTTGTCACAGTTACATTTTCTTGATTTTTCAAAGTTCATTTTGAATTTCTTTCGTTGAAATGCAAGAGTTGGAATATTTCAGTAGTGTTTGGTTGTGGTTTACCTTGTCACAGTTACATTTTCTTGATTTTTCAAAGTTCATTTTGAATTTCTTTCGTTGAAATGCAAGAGTTGGAATATTTCAGTAGTGTTTGGTTGTGGTTTACCTTGTCACAGTTACATTTTCTTGATTTTTCAAAGTTCATTTTGAATTTCTTTCGTTGAAATGCAAGAGTTGGAATATTTCAGTAGTGTTTGGTTGTGGTTTACCTTGTCACAGTTACATTTTCTTGATTTTTCAAAGTTCATTTTGAATTTCTTTCGTTGAAATGCAAGAGTTGGAATATTTCAGTAGTGTTTGGTTGTGGTTTACCTTGTCACAGTTACATTTTCTTGATTTTTCAAAGTTCATTTTGAATTTCTTTCGTTGAAATGCAAGAGTTGGAATATTTCAGTAGTGTTTGGTTGTGGTTTACCTTGTCACAGTTACATTTTCTTGATTTTTCAAAGTTCATTTTGAATTTCTTTCGTTGAAATGCAAGAGTTGGAATATTTCAGTAGTGTTTTGTTGTGGTTAACCTTGTCACAGTTACATTTTCTTGATTTTTCAAAGTTCATTTTGAATTTATTTCGTTGAAATGCAAGAGTTGGAATATTTCAGTAGTGTTTGGTTATGGTTTACCCTGTCACAGTTACATTTTCTTGATTTTTCAAAGTTAATTGTGAATTTCTTTCGTTGAAGTGTAAGAGTTGGAATATTTCAGTAGTGTTTGGTTGTGGTTTACCTTGTCACAGTTACGTTTTCGATTTGTTCTTGATTTCTTGTTGCAAAGTTATTTCGATTTTCGTTCTTGAATTTCTTTCGTTGAAATGCAAGAGTTGGAATATTTCAGTAGTGTCTGGTTATGGTTTACCTTGTCACAGTTACATTTTCTTGATTTTTCAAAGTTCATTTTGAATTTCTTTCGTTGAAATGCAGGAGTTGGAATATTTCAGTAGTGTTTGGTTGTGGTTTACCTTGTCACAGTTACATTTTCTTGATTTTTCAAAGTCCATTTTGAATTTCTTTCGTTGAAATGCAAGAGTTGGAATATTTCAGTAGTGTTTTATTTTAGTTTACCCTGTCACAGTTACATTTTCTTGATTTTTCAAAGTTCATTTTGAATTTCTTTCTTTAAAATGCAAGAGTTGGATTATTTCAGTAGTGTTTGATCGTGGTTTATCTTGTCACAGTTACATTTTTGTGATTTTTCAAAGTTCATTTTGAATTTCTTTCGTTGAAATGTAAGAGTTGGACTATTTCAGTAGTGTTTGGTTGTGGTTTACCTTTTCACAGTTACATTTTCTTGATTTTTAAAATATCATTTCGAATTTCTTTCATTGAAAAGCAAGAGTTGGAATATTTCAGTAGTGTTTAATTGTGGTTTACCTTGTCACAGTTACATTTTCTTGATTTCTTAAAGTTCATTTGAATTTCCTTAGTTGGAATGCAACAGTTTGTATATTTCACTTGTGTATGGTTGTGGTGTATCTTTTCACATTTGCTTTTTCTTGATTTTTAAAAGCTCATTTCGAATATTATTCGTTAAAATGCAAGAGTTGATATATGTCATTAGTGTTTGATGTTATTATAAATTTTCGCAGATAAATTTTATCTTTTTTTCATTGATCATTTCGATTTTCGTTCATTGAAATTAAATAGATGTAATATTTAAGATTTGTTTTGTTTTGGTTTACCTTGTCACAGTTTCATTTTCTTGATTTTTCAAATTTCATTTTGAATTTCTTTCGTTGAAATGCAAGAGTTGGTATATTTCAGTAGTTTATGGTTATGGTATACCTTGGCACAGTTACATTTTCTTGATTCTTCAATGTTCATTTTGAATTTCTTTCTTTGAAATGAAAGAGTTGGAATATTTCAGTAGTGTTTGGTTATGGTTTACCTTGTCACAGTTACATTTTCATGATTTTTCAAAGTTTATTTTGAATTTCTTACATTGAAATGCAAGAGTTGGAATATTTCAG